>NC_060192.1:42804469-42809469 GCF_021184085.1 Oncorhynchus gorbuscha
ACACACCACTAGAGAGAAGGAACCTGTACACTATATAAACACACACCACTAGAGAGTAACAACCTGTACACTATATAAACACACACCACTAGAGAGTAACAACCTGTACACTATATAAACACACACCACTAGAGAGTAGGAACCTGTACACTATATAAACACACACCACTAGAGAGAAGGAACCTGTACACTATATAAACACACACCACTAGAGAGTAACAACCTGTACACTATATAAACACACACCGCTAGAATAACAACCTGTACACTATATAAACACACACCACTAGAATAACAACCTGTACACTATATAAACACACACCGCTAGAATAACAACCTGTACACTATATAAACACATATACGCACATACAGTATACAACACATAGTGGACAATGACACATGCACGCACGCACGCACGCACACACACACACACACACACACACACACACACACACACACACACACACACACACACACACCTCGAAGTCGAGTGCCTTGCGGGTGGTGATGACTCCAGTGTAACGGTTGATGGCGAAATGGCGTTCGTGGTTACCGGCTGTGATGTCATAAACCAGCGCAGAGCGACTCAGGGCGGACACCATTGTGACGTACCTTCCTGTGGCAGAGTTCTCCATCACCTACAACACGTCATATTGTCACGTTCACAGTCAAGTTTGTTTGTCAATTCTATCCAACCATCCATCCAACCATCCATCCAACCAACCAACCAACCAACCAACCAACCAACCAACCAACCCTCCCTCCCTCCCTCCCTCCCTCCCTCCCTCCCTCCCTCCCTCCCTCCCTCCCTCCCTCCCTCCATCACTCCATCACTCCCTCCCTCCCTGTACCTCTGCCTGGTATTCTCTCTGGCTGAACTTGGGCTCGGAGGAGTCAGAGAGAGTGAGGGAAACACGTGCCGTAGCAGTGGCGGTGAGGGGTGGCGTGCCGCTGTCAGTGACGCGCACGGTGATGATGTAATATCCTACGGACGAGAGGTCCAGGTCTCTCGCTACGGAGATAACACCAGTGGCAGCGTCGATAGCAAACACTGCTCCCATGTTACCTAGTGGAGATGAGACAGAGAGAGACACACACAGAGACAAATAATCACTAAAACAATTCAGAAATACACTATGGAAAATGAAGGAGTAGTACGTCAAAAATCAGCTCAATGTAATTGAAGAATCCATAGAATCTAATTAGCCTGTTTGGGACAGGGGGCAGTATTTTCACGTCTGGATGAAAAGCGTGCCCATAGTAAACTACCTGCTATTCAGGCCCAGAAGCTAGGATATACATATAATTGGTAGATTTGGATAGGAAACACTCTAAAGTTTCTGAAACTATTAAAATAATGTCTGTGAGTATAACAGAACTTATTTGGAAGGCGAATCCCCGAGGACAAACCATTCAGGAATGTTTTCTATGGGAAACTAGAATTCTGTGGCACTTGGTTGCAGTTCCTATTGCTTCCACTAGATGTCAAGAGTCTTTATAAATTGGTTGATGTTTTTCTTTAGAGAAATTAACCTCTTAAGCCTAGCCCTGTTTACTGGAGGAGTCGGGTACCTATATACCCTGTTTAATGGAGGAGTTGGGTACCCATATAAAACAGGATACATTTTTGTCAAAAGTTGCTAATATATGCATATAAAAAATATTATCGAATAGAAAACACTCTAAAGCTTCTAAAACCGTTTACATTTTGTCTCTATATAAAGCAGAAGTCTCAGGGCATGCATTCTCCCAAAATCTCTCTTGTCATGGAAAAAGTTGGCCCAACTTTGACGTCATCTTAAACGCCTTCCCAAACAACTACCGCTCTGGGAACAGTTCCTACATGTTCAGCGCGAAGCCTGCTTTCAATGGGGCTTCTCATTGTGTGAATCGCGCGCTCACGAGACGTTGAGCGTGCCGAAAGGTCTCGGTCACGCGAAAAAAAAGTGTACGTTTATGCACGCTCTGCTCCCGCTCTCTCTTTTCTTCAGGATCAATGACAAGACGTGTGTTTCGCTTCGTCCTCACAATTGCTGTACACCTTTATAACATGTTAAAGCTTAATTATGAACATAGTTTGACAAGTTTACTCGACATATAATATATAATTTCGACGTTTTGGTGCGCATCCACTTGAATTTTGCCTACATTTCGACCGAAAAGTGGCTATTTTGAGAACCGAAAGACGCAGACTTGAAAACTAAACGCTGTTTTGGTAAGTATAATCCCTTCCAGGTCTTTTGATGGAAGTACAGCAAAGGTAAGGGAATATTTATGTGTTAATTTTGGGTTTCTGTCGACTCCAAGATGTAGGAGGCATAATGATACATTTGGAGCGCCAACTCCTAGTATAGCCTAGTAAACGCAAACTGTAACGTTAAAAATAAATGTAACACAGCGTTTGCATTTAGAAGAAGTGTATCTTCCTATACATATGTAAAACATGCATATTTAGTCAAAGTTTATGATGTGTATTCCTTGTTAGCTGACGTTATCTGCCGGAGCTATTTCATTTCTCCTGACATTTTAGTAGCATTTTTTGAACGATGCGTCATTGTAAACAGAGATTTATGGATATATATTGCAGATTATTGAAAAAAAAATGAATGTACTGTGTAACATGTTATATTACTGTCATCTGATGAAGATTTCAAAAGGTTAGTGAAATGATTTTGTTTTTTATCCTGCGTTTGTTGATTGCATATTTTTTCCTACTTGGCTATGCTAATGAGCTATGTCTGCGGTGGTGGTTTGACATAAATATGTGCTATGTTTTCGCCGTAAAATATTTTAGAAATCTGACTTGTTGCCTGGATTCACAACGAGTGTAGCTTTAATTCAATACCCTGCATGTGTATTTTAATGAACGTTTGAGTTTTAACTAATACTATTAGCATTTAGCGTAGCGCATTTGCATTTCCAGAGCTCTAGATGGGACGCCTGCGTGCCAGGTAGAAGCAAGAGGTTAAGAAGTACGGCTATTCAGAATGAGGGTCCAGCCTAGTGTCTTTTGTTTGAGTCGCGCGACCTGAAGCTCGCTCCACTTTCATTTAATTTTATATTTTATTTTATATTTATTTAACGCAGTTTTAAATTTGTTCAATTATTTACGTTTTAAAATATCTAAAGTTGGATTAGGATTATTGTTTGAAATGTTTGGTCAAAGTTTACAGGATTACTAGATTACTAGATTACTAGATTACTAGATTACTAGATTACTAGATTACTAGATTACTAGATTACTATTTACTAGATATTTTACTAGATTACTAGATTACTATTTACTAGATATTTTGTTTTGTTTAGTTTACAGGTAACTAGATATTTTGTTTTGTTTAGTTTACAGGTAACTAGATATTTTGTTGTCATGCTGGGCGAGTTGGAACTGGTGTTCTTCTGAATCAAATGCGCCAAATAAATTGACATTTTGGAGATATAACGAAGGAATTAATCAACAAAATTACCATTTGTGATGTTTCTGGGACATATTGGAGTGCCAACAGAAGAAGACCTTCAAAGGTAAGGCATGAATTATATCATTATTTCTGAGTTTTGTGTCGCACCTGGAGGGTTGAAATATGAATGTCATGTGTTTGTTTGGTGGCTATCCTCAGATAATCGCATGGTTTGCTTTCGCCGTAAAGCCTTTTTGAAATCTGACACGTTGGCTAGATTAACAAGAAGTTAAGGTTTAATTTGGTGTATTGCCCTTGTGAATGTATGATAGTGAAATATTTCTAATGATTTTGGGGGAATTTCGCGCTCTGCAATTTCACCGGATGTTGTCGAAACGCTAGCGGAACCCCCAGCCGTAACCTAACAACTTCTGGGAAAATTGGAAAACAATAAACAAACAACAACATGAAGAGTTATCTATCCAAAACGGAGAGAGGTAAACCACTTCTCCAATCATTTTGGCCTTATAACAAAGAACAACCAGCAAAAACATATACACTACCATTCAACAGTTTGGAGTCACTTAGAAATGTCCTGATTAAAGAGACAATATAACAGGCCTCTTTAGGCTAGTTGAGTATCTGGAGCTCTAGCATTTGTGGGTTAGATTACTCAAAGTGGCCAGAAACACAGACTTTCTTCTGAAACTCATCAGTCTATTCTTGTTCTGAGAAATGAAGGATATTCCATGCAAGAAATTTCCAAGAAACTGAAGATCTCGTACAATGCTGTGTACTACTCCCTTCACAGAACAGCGCAAACTGGCTCTAACCAGAATAGAAAAAGGAGTGGGAGGCCCCGGTACACAAATTAGCAAGAGGACAAGTACATTGCGGCAGCGTAGCCTAGTGGTTAGAGCGTTGAACTAGTAACCGGAAGGTTGCAAGTTCAAACCCCCGAGCTGACAAGGTACAAATCGTTCTGCCCCTGAACAGGCAGTTAACCCACTGTTCCTAGGCCGTCATTGAAAATAAGAATATGTTCTTAACTGACTTGCCTGGTTAAATAAAGGTAAAATTCAAAAAAGAAAAAATTAGAGTGTCTAGTTTGAGTAACAGACGCCTCACAAGTCCTTAACTGGCAGCTTCATGAAATAGTACCCGCAAAACACCAGTCTCAACGTCAACAGTGAAGAGGCGACTCCGGGATGCTGGCCTTCTAGGAGTTCCTCTGTCCAGTGGTTGTGTTCTTTTGCCCATCTTAATATTTTCTTTTTGTTGGCTAGTCTGAGATATGGCTTTTTTTTTCTTTGCAGCTCTGCCTAGAAGGCCAGCATCCCGGAGTCGCCTCTTCACTGTTGACTTCAACAGCAATCTTGGGAATGTCATCTGCATTATCATCAACAGCAGACTCATACATTTCCTCAGTGGAAAACAATGTACCGAACAAATGTCCAGATAACAGTACGACAGACCACGTATTCACCCTGCACACCCTAATTGTCCAGATAACAGTACGACAGACCACGTATTCACCCTGCACACCCTAATTGTCCAGATAACAGTACGACAGACCACGTATTCACCCTGCACACCCTAATTGTC
>NC_060192.1:42821969-42939469 GCF_021184085.1 Oncorhynchus gorbuscha
ACTAGGTAGAGCGGAGCCTATTGGAAGACTAGGTAGAGCTGAGCCTATTGGAAGACTAGGTAGAGCTGAGCCTATTGGAAGGCTAGGTAGAGCAGAGCCTAATGGAAGGCTAGGTAGAGCTGAGCCACCTCCATGTTGCCAACACCTATACCTATATTCATCTTATATCAGGTTTTAGGGCTGAGCGACTCAGTGCGTTCATCTTATATCAGGTTTTAGGGCTGAGCGACTCAGTGCGTTCATCTTATATCAGGTTTTAGGGCTGAGCGACTCAATGCATTCATCTTATATCAGGTTTTAGGGCTGAGCGACTCAGTGCTTTCATCTTATATCAGGGGGAAGGTTAGAAAAGAGGAAAAACACCTGGCCACTCTTGAACATCTGAAACTAGATAGAAAATATGCCGAAATGATAACGGACCTATATACTGTATTTATATAAATGATAATAAACCTATATATTTATGTAAATGATAATGGACCTATACATTTATATAAATGTTAATGAACCTAATCTACTGTTTGGGGTCACTTAGAAATGTTCTTGATTTTGAACGAAAAGCACATTTTTTTGTCCATTAAAATAACATCAAATTTATCAGAAATACAGTAAAGACATTGTTAATGTTGTAAATGACTATTGTAGCTGGAAACGGCTGATTTTGAATGGAATATTTACATAGGCGTACAGAGGCCCATTATCAGCAACCATCACTCCTGTGTTCCAATGACACGTTGTGTTAACTAATCCAAGTGTATCCTAATCCTAATCCTAATTTATCATTAGAAAACCCATTTGCAATTATGTTAGCACAGATGAAAACTGTTGTCCTGATTAAAGAAGCAATAAAACTGGCCTTCTTTAGACTAGTTGAGAATCTGGGGCATCAGCATTTGTGGGTTAGATTACAGGCTCAAAAATGCCCAGAAACAAAGAGCTTTCTTCTGCAACTCGTCAGTCTATTCTTGTTGTGAGAAATGAAGGCTATCTGAGAAATTGTCTAGAAACTGAAGATCTCGTACAACGCTGTGTACTACTCCCTTCACAGAACAGCGCAAGCTGGCTCAAACCAATATAGAATGAAGAGTTGGAGGCCCCGGTGCACAACTGAGCAAGAGGACAAGTACATTAGATTGTCTAGTTTGAAAAACAGACGCCTCACAAGTCCCCAACTGGCAGCTTCATTAAATAGTACACGTAAAACACCAGTCTCAACGTCAACAGTGGGGAGGTGACTCTGGGATGCTGACCTCCTAGGCAGAGTACCTTCTAGGTTTTCCGCACATTGTAAAGAATGGAAAGATTATGTATTAACCAAAAAAGTGTTAAACAAATCAAAATATATTTTATATTTGAGATTCTTCAAAGGAGCCACCCTTTGCCTTGATGACAGCTTTGCACACTCTTGGCATTCTCTCTACCAGCTTCATGAGGTAGTCACCTGGAATGCCTTGTTAAAAGATAATTTGTTGAATTTCTTTCCTTTTTAAAGCGTTTGAGCCAATCAGTTGTGGTATACAGAAGATAGCCCTATTTGGTAAAAGGCCAAGTCCATATTATGGCAAGAACAGCTGAAATAAGCAGAGAGTAACGACAGTCCATCATTACTTAAAGACATGAAGGTCAGTCAATCCGGAACATTTCAAGAACTTTGAAAGTTTCTTCAAGTGCAGTCGCAAAAACTATCAAGCGCTATGATGAAACTGGCTCTCAAAGCTGTCATCAAGGCAAAGATTGGCTACTTTGAAGAATCTTAAATCTAAAATATATTTTGATTTGTTTTACACTTTTTTGGTTACTACCTGATTCCATATGTATTAGTAGAAATGAGAATTAGTAAAAATATGACAAAACCCTTTAATGAGTAGGTGTGTTGGTCTCCTGAGTGGCGCAGCGGTCTAAGGCACTACATCTCAGTGCTACAGTCCTTGTTCGATTCCAGACTGCATCACAACCTGCCGTGATTGGGAGCTCCATTTGGCGGCGCACCATTGGTCCAGTGTCGGCTGGGGTAGGTGTCATTGTAAATAAGAATTTGTTCTAAACTGACTTGCCTAGTTAAATATATAAAACATTATAATGGATCTATATATTTTCAAACAACTGCCCTTTTTCTGGCCCGCAAGTAGATTTTGACAAAGGGATGCTACAGACAGGGACACTTACGGTGATGATGTCGTAGTTTCCTGCCGTGACCATCTTGTGTGACGACACCATTGCGGTCAGCGGGTCAATGCTGAACTTCTCATCATCGTTACCCCCGACGATACTGTATGTGATGTTGCCGTTGGTGTCCAGGTCGAGGTCGGACGCAAACACCCGATAGATGGGATCACCGCGCTTGTTCCGGTCGCGTTCCGGTAAGCTGATCCGGTAGACGGACTCGGTGAATGTGGGGATGTTGTCGTTTTCATCTTGGATGTGGACTATGACCCACACAGTGGAGAGACGGGACATTACCGGACTGTCCATAACCGTTATCTGGGGACAGAGTTAAATAAAGGGAAAAAATATAAAACACTATGATATCTGACACACTATGATATCTGACACACTATGTTATCTGACACACTAACAGGTGATATCTGACACACTAACAGGTGATATCTGACACACTAACAGGTGATATCTGACACACTAACAGGTGATATCTGACACACTATGATATCTGACACACTAACAGGTGATATCTGACACACTAACAGGTGATATCTGACACACTAACAGGTGATATCTGACACACTAACAGGTGATATCTGACACCCTAACAGGTGATATCTGACACACTAACAGGTGATATCTGACACACTATGATATCTGACACACTAACAGGTGATATCTGACACACTAACAGGTGATATCTGACACACTATGATATCTGACACAATAACAGGTGATATCTGACACACTAACAGGTGATATCTGACACACTAACAGGTGATATCTGACACACTAACAGGTGATATCTGACACCCTAACAGGTGATATCTGACACAATAACAGGTGATATCTGACACACTAACAGGTGATATCTGACACACTATGATATCTGACACAATAACAGGTGATATCTGACACACTAACAGGTGATATCTGACACCCTAACAGGTGATATCAGACACACTAACAGGTGATATCTGACACACTAACAGGTGATATCTGACACACTATGATATCTGACACACTAACAGGTGATATCTGACACACTAACAGGTGATATCTGACACACTAACAGGTGATATCTGACACACTATGATATCTGACACAATAACAGGTGATATCTGACACACTAACAGGTGATATCTGACACACTAACAGGTGATATCTGACACACTATGATATCTGACACACTAACAGGTGATATCTGACACACTAACAGGTGATATCTGACACACTAACAGGTGATATCTGACACACTAACAGGTGATATCTGACACACTATGATATCTGACACACTAACAGGTGATATCTGACACACTAACAGGTGATATCTGACACACTAACAGGTGATATCTGACACACTAACAGGTGATATCTGACACACTAACAGGTGATATCTGACACACTGTGATATCTGACACACTAACAGGTGATATCTGACACACTAACAGGTGATATCTGACACACTATGATATCTGACACACTAACAGGTGATATCTGACACACTAACAGGTGATATCTGACACACTAACAGGTGATATCTGACACACTAACAGGTGATATCTGACACACTATGATATCTGACACACTAACAGGTGATATCTGACACACTATGATATCTGACACACTAACAGGTGATATCTGACACACTATGATATCTGACACACTAACAGGTGATATCTGACACACTAACAGGTGATATCTGACACACTATGATATCTGACACACTATGATATCTGACACACTAACAGGTGATATCTGACACACTAACAGGTGATATCTGACACACTATGATATCTGACACACTAACAGGTGATATCTGACACACTAACAGGTGATATCTGACACACTATGATATCTGACACACTAACAGGTGATATCTGACACACTAACAGGTGATATCTGACACACTATGATATCTGACACACTCTGATATCTGACACACTAACAGGTGATATCTGACACACTAACAGGTGATATCTGACACACTAACAGGTGATATCTGACACACTAACAGGTGATATCTGACACACTATGATATCTGACACACTAACAGGTGATATCTGACACACTAACAGGTGATATCTGACACAATAACAGGTGATATCTGACACACTAACAGGTGATATCTGACACACTATGATATCTGACACACTCTGATATCTGACACACTAACAGGTGATATCTGACACACTATGATATCTGACACACTAACAGGTGATATCTGACACACTAACAGGTGATATCTGACACACTAACAGGTGATATCTGACACAATAACAGGTGATATCTGACACACTAACAGGTGATATCTGACACACTAACAGGTGATATCTGACACACTATGATATCTGACACACTAACAGGTGATATCTGACACACTAACAGGTGTTATCTGACACAATAACAGGTGATATCTGACACACTAACAGGTGATATCTGACACACTAACAGGTGATATCTGACACACTATGATATCTGACACACTAACAGGTGATATCTGACACACTAACAGGTGATATCTGACACACTATGATATCTGACACACTATGATATCTGACACACTAACAGGTGATATCTGACACACTAACAGGTGATATCTGACACACTATGATATCTGACACACTAACAGGTGATATCTGACACACTATGATATCTGACACACTAACAGGTGATATCTGACACACTATGATATCTGACACACTAACAGGTGATATCTGACACACTAACAGGTGATATCTGACACACTAACAGGTGATATCTGACACACTAACAGGTGATATCTGACACACTAACAGGTGATATCTGACACACTATGATATCTGACACACTATGATATCTGACACACTAACAGGTGATATCTGACACACTAACAGGTGATATCTGACACACTTGTTTGTAAGCTTGTGTAGTCTAAAATGAATCTATGATCGTATGCTCTCCATTTGTTGTTTGTATGCTGTTCTTTGTATGACATTTTAATATTTGATAATTAACCAATGATATTAGGCCACTCTTGGCCATGATTACAGACACCTGTGTCTTTTGACACTACATAAACGAGTCGTCCAGCAGTGTTTGTGATTTCACCCTGATGAAGACCGCTTGGCTGTCGAAACGTTGGACATTACATTTTTGCATCTTAGTTCCTAGAGTGTGTGGCTCTCCTTTATTTTCCAGTTTTCTACTCCGCTAGCCAGCACCTAAATAGATGTGCGTTTCTTTTTCTTCTAGATATCTGACACACTAACAGGTACTTTACTTAATTGTACCTACAGTATTTCTGTTCTCACCATTGATGACAGTTGGGGAGGCTGGAGGTCTTTGCCAGCGCCCCATTTATGAGCAGATTAGCTCCTGGGCCCTCATCAAAGATACTGGTCGATCTCTCACGCACGCACGCACGCACGCACGCACACACACACACACACACACACACACACATTGGTGTACCTCTAGAAAGTGCTCTGCTTGCTGCTCTCTGTCCAGTTTCCTCGATGTTGTTGTTATCAGACCTGAAGAACAGAATAAAACACGGTTAACATACAGAACAACACCTCACCTCACCCCGAGAACACCATCCCCACAGTGAAGCATGGTGGTGGCAGCATCATGCTATGGGGATGTTTTTCATTGGCAGGGACTGGGAAACTGGTCAGAATTGTAAGGAATGATGAATGGCACTAAATACACAAATACAATTATTGAGGGAAACCTGTTTCAGTCTTCCAGAGATTTGAGACTGGGACGGAGGTTCACCTTCCAGCAGGACAATGACCCTAAGCACACTGCTAAAGCAACACTCGAGTGGTTTAAGTGGAAGCATTTAAATGTCTTGGAATGGCCTATTCAAAGCACAGACCTCAATCAAATTGAGAATCTGTGGTATGACTTTTGTTTTGTTTTGTTGATTGTTGTACAACAGCAGAACCCATCCAACTTGAAGGAGCTGGAGCAGTTTTGCCTTGAAGAATGGGCAAAAATCCCAGTGACTCGATGTGCCAAGCTTATAGAGACATACCCCAAGAGACTTGCAGCTGTAATTGCTGCAAAAGGTGGCTCTACAAAGTATTGACTTTGGGAGGGTGAATAGTTATGCACGCTCAAGTTTTCATTTTTTTGTCTCATTTCTCGTTTGTTTCAAAGCGGTAGGCATGTTGTGTAAATCAAATTATACAAACCCCCCAAAAAATCAATTTTAATTCCAGGTATCTTGTCAGTTGTACAACTGAATGTATTCAACTGAACTGTGTCTTCCGCATTTAACCCAACCCCTCTAAATCAGAGAGGTGTGGGGGACTGCCTTAATTGACATCAACGTCACTGGCACCCGGGGAACAGTGGGTTGTTCAGGGGTAGAACGATGCATTTTTACTTTGTCAGCTTGGGGATTATATCCAGAAACTCTTCGGTTACTGGCCCAATGCTCCAATGTTCTTGTGTGTGTGTGTGTGTGTGTGTGTGTGTGTGTGTGTGTGTGTGTGTGTGTGTGTGTGTGTGTGTGTGTGTGTGTGTGTGTGTGTGTGTGTGTGTGTGTGTGTGTGTGTGTGTGTGTGTGTGTGTGTGTGTGTGTGTGTGTGTGTGTACATGTTGTACTATACTTGTGAGTACAGTAGTGTGTGTGAGAGTACCAGATGTCCTTACTAGAATAGTAAACTAACTAAAATCCAGACACCGAAGGACATTAAATTAAGGTTAGAGTCAGGTTAAGGTTAGGGTTAGATTAAGGTTAAGGTTAGGTTAAGGTTAGGGTTAGATTGAGGTTAGGGTTAGGTTAGGGTTAGGTTAGGGTTAGATTTTGTTTAGGGTTATATTTTGGTTAGGGTTAGATTAAGGTTAGGGTTAGATTAAGGTTAGGTTAAGGTTAGGGTTAAGTTCAGGTTAGGGTTATATTTTGGGTTAGGGTTAGATTTTGGTTAGGGTTAGGTTAAGGTTAGGGTCAGGTTAGGGTTAGATTTTGGTTAGGTTTAGGTTAAGGTTAGGTTAGGGTTAGGGTTAGATTTTGGTTAGGGTTAGGTTAAGGTTAGGGTTAGGTTAAGGTTAGGGTTAGATTTAGGTTAGGGTTAGGTTAAGGTTAGGGTCAGGTTAGGGTTAGATTTTGGTTAGGGTTAGGTTAAGGTTAGGGTTAGGTTAGGGTTAGGGTTAGATTTTGGTTAGGGTTAGGGTTAGGTTAAGGTTAGGGTTAGATTTAGGTTAGGGTTAGGTTAAGGTTAGGGTTAGGTTAGGGTTGGGGTTAGATTTTGGTTAGGGTTAGGGTTAGGATAAGGTTAGGATAGGGTTAGGGTTAGGTTAAGGTCAAGGCTAGGGTTAGGTTAAGGTTAGGGATAGGTTAGGGTTAGGTTAAGGTTAGGGTTAGGGTTAGATTTTGTTTAGGGTTATATTTTGGTTAGGGTTAGATTAAGGTTAGGGTTAGATTACGGTTAGGTTAAGGTTAAGGTTAGGGTTAGGGTTAGGTTCAGGTTAGGGTTAGATTTTGGGTTAGGGTTAGATTTTGGTTAGGGTTAGGTTAAGGTTAGGGTCAGGTTAAGGTTAGGGTTAGATTTTGGTTAGGGTTAGGTTAAGGTTAGGGTTAGGTTAGGGTTAGGGTTAGATTTTGGTTAGGGTTAGGTTAAGGTTAGGGTTAGGTTAAGGTTAAGGTTAGATTTAGTTTAGGCATAGGTTAAGGTTAGGGTTAGGTTAGGGTTAGGGTTAGATTTTGGTTAGGGTTAGGGTTAGGATAAGGTTAAGTTAGGGTTAGGTTAAGGTCAAGGCTAGGGTTAGGTTAAGGTTAGGGATAGGTTAGGGTTAGGTTAAGGTTAGGGTTAGGGTTAGGTTAAGGTTAGGGTTAGGGTTAGGTTAAGGTTAAGGTTAGGTTAGGTTAAGGTTAGGGTTAAGTTAAGGTTAGGGTAAGATTTTGGTTCGGGTTAGGTTAAGGTTAGGTTAGGGTTAGGTTAAGGTTAAGGTTAAGGCTAGGGTTAGGTTTAGGTTTAGGTTAGGGTTAGGTTAGGGTTAGGTTAAGGTTAGGTTAATGTTAGGGTTAGATTACGGTTAGGTTAGGGTTAGGGTTAGGGTTAGGGTTAGGGTTAGGTTAGGTTAAGGTTAGGTTAGGTTAAGGTTAGGGTTATGGTTAGGTTTAGGGTTAGGGTCAGGTTAAGGTTAGGGTTAGGTTAAGGTTATGGTTAGGTTAGGGTTAGATTTTGGTTAGGGTTAGATCTTGGTTAGGGTTAGATTAAGGTTAGGGTTAGGTCAAGGTTAAGGTTAAGGTTAAGGTTAAGGTTAGGGTTAGGTTAAGGTTAGGATTAGGTTAAGGTTAGGGTTAGATTTTGATTAGGGTTAGGGTTAGGTTAAGGTTAGGGTTAGGTTAGGGTTAGGGTTAAGATAAGGTTAGGTTAGGGTTAGGTTAAGGTCAAGGCTCGGGTTAGGTCAAGGTTAGGGTTAGGTTAAGGTTAGGGTTAGGTTAAGGGTAGGTTAGGGTTGGGTTAAGGTTAGGGTTAGGATAAGGTTAGGTTAGGGTTAGGTTAAGGTTAAGGCTAGGGTTAGGTTTAGGTTTAGGTTAGGGTTAGGTTAGGGTTAGGTTAATGTTAGGGTTAGATTAGGGTTAGGTTAGGTTAGGCTAAGGTTAGGGTTAAGGTTAGGGTTAGGTTAGGGTTAGGTTAGGTTAAGGTTAGGGTTAGGTTAAGGGTTAGGGTCAGGTTAAGTTTAGGGTTAGGTTAAGGTTATGGTTAGGTTAGGGTTAGATTTTGGTTAGGGTTAGATTTTGGTTAGGGTTAGATTAAGGTTAGGGTTAGGTCAAGGTTAAGGTTAAGGTTAGGGTTAGGTTAAGGTTAGGATTAGGTTAAGGTTAGGGTTAGATTTTGATTAGGGTTAGGTTAAGGTTAGGGTTAGATTTTGGTTAGGGTTAGGTTAAGGTTAGGGTTAGGGTTAGGATAAGGTTAGGGTTAGGTTAAGGTCAAGGCTCGGGTTAGGTCAAGGCTCGGGTTAGGTCAAGGTTAGGGTTAGGTTAAGGTTAGGGTTAGGTTAAGGTTAGGTTAGGGTTGGGTTAAGGTTAGGGTTAGGATAAGGTTAGGTTAGGGTTAGGTTAAGGTCAAGGCTAGGGTTAGGTTAAGGTTAGGGTTAGGTTAAGGATAGGGTTAGGTTAGGGTCAGGTTAAGGTTAGGGTTGGGGTTAGGGTTAGGTTAGGGTTAGATTAAGGTTAGGGTTAGGATTAGGGTTAGGTTAGGGTTAGATTAAGGTTAGGGTTAGGTTAGGGATAGGTTAGGGTTAGGTTAAGGTTAAGGCTGGGGTTAGGTTTATGGTTAAGGTTAGGGTTAGGTTAAGGTTAGGTCAAGGTTAAGGTTAAGGTTAGGGTTAGGGTTAGGTTAAGGTTAGGATTAGGTTAAGGTTAGGGTTAGATTTTGGTTAGGATTTTGGTTAGGGTTAGGTTAAGGTTAGGGTTAAATTTTGGTTAGGGTTAGGTTAAGGTTAGGGTTAGGTTAGGTTTAGGGTTAGGATAAGATTAGGTTAGGGTTAGGTTAAGGTCAAGGCTAGGGTTAAGTTAAGGTTAGGGTTAGGTTAAGGTTAGGGTTAGGTTAGGGTCAGGTTAAGGTTAGGGTTAGGGTTAGGTTAGGGTTAGATTAAGGTTAGGGTTAGGGATAGGGTTAGGGTTAGATTAAGGTTAGGGTTAGGGTTAGGTTAGGTTAGGGTTAGGTTAAGGTTAAGGTTAAGGTTGGGGTTAGGGTTAGGTTAAGGTTAAGGTTAGGGTTATGTTAAGGTTAGGTTAAGGTTAGGGTAAGATTTTGGTTAGGGTTAGGTTAAGGTTAGGTTAGGGTTAGGTTAAGGTTAAGGCTAGGGTTAGGGTTAGGGTTAGGGTTAGGGTTAGGGTTAGGTTCGGGTTAGGGTTAGGTTAAGGTTAGGGTTAGATTAGGGTTAGGTTAAGGTTAGGGTTAGGCTAGGGTTAGGTTAGGCTAAGGTTAGGGTTACGGTTAGGGTTAGGGTTAGGTTAGGTTAAGGTTAGGGTTAGGTTAAGTTTAGGTTAAGGTTAGGGTTAGGTTAGAGTTCGGTTAAGGTTAGGTTAGGTTAGGTTAGGTTAGGTTAAGGTTAAGGTTGAGGTTAGGGTTAGGTTAAGGTTAGGTTTAGGTTTAGGGTTAGGGTCAGGTTAAGGTTAGGGTTAGGTTAAGTTTAGGTTAAGGTTAGGGTTAGGTTAAGGTTAGGGTTAGGTTAGGTTAGGTTAGGGTAAGGTTAAGGTTGAGGTTAGGGTTAGGGTTAGGGTTTAGGGTTAGGGTCCACACAAATTACTAACAAGTATAGTAAGACACAGCTGTGTGTGTGTGTGTGTGTGTGTGTGTGTGTGTGTGTGTGTGTGTGTGTGTGTGTGTGTGTGTGTGTGTGTGTGTGTGTGTGTGTGTGTGTGTGTGTGTGTGTGTGTGTGTGTGTGTGTGTGTGTGTGTGTGTGTGTGTGTGTGAGGGCCTGCAGTCTTAAAGCTTCTCAGATCTAGGATCAGGTCCACCTTTTAGATCAGGGATCGGCCCGGTCCTGAAGGACAACGTGAGGGCCTGTAGTCTGTTAGATCGGGAATCGGCCCGGTCCTGAAGGACAACGTGAGGTCCTGTAGTCTGTTAGATCGGGGATCGGCCTGGTCCTGAAGGACAACGTGAGGGCCTGTAGTCTGTTAGATCAGGGATCGGCCCGGTCCTGAAGGACAACGTGAGGGCCTGTAGTCTTTTAGATCAGGGATCGGCCCGGTCCTGAAGGACAACGTGAGGGCCTGTAGTCTGTTAGATCAGGGATCGGCCCGGTCCTGAAGGACAACGTCATATTTTTTTTATTTAACCGTCCAGGAAGACCAGGTGTGTCGAAATTAAGTCAATCACCGAACTGATCAATTAGCTCAGTTGGTCAGGTGTGCTGCCTTGTTGGATCAAAACCCGGCAATACCTGCGGCACTCCAGGAACAAAGTTTCCATGATTAATTATATTATATGGACAGATGGAAATCTGATCCGAGATCAACACTCCTATTCAGAGACGCTTTGTCGATACAGGCCCTAGGGTTAAGGGTTAGACATCAGGTGTTAAGGGTCAGAGGTCACCTGTTTTGGAGTTGATGGAGAAGAAGTTCTGTGGGTTGCCGGCGGTGATGCGGTAACTAAGGCGACCGGGCATGGCGGTGAAGTCGGGGTCCTGCGCCTGGATACGGATGACGGACAGATCTTTAGGAGAGTTTTCCATGACGACAGGGTGATAAATGGGGTCGGAGGTCAAGGGGGAGTTATCGTTCACGTCCTCCACCTGGAAGGGAGCGGGGGGGACAGGGGATAGGGGGATAGGAGAGAGAGAGGGGAGAGAGAGAGAGGGAAGAAAGAGAGGAGAGAGAGAGGGGGAAGAGAGAGGGTGGAAGAGAGAGAAGAGAGAGAGAGGGAAGAGAGAGAGAGAGAGATAGGGAAGAGAGAGGAGAGAGCGAGAGCGAGAGGAGAGAGAAGGGAGAGAGAGAAGGGAGAGAGAGACAGAGAGAGGGAAGCGAGAGATGAGGAAGAGAGAGAGGAGAAAGAGGGGAGAGAGGGGTGCAGAGAGAGGGGGAAGAGAGAGGAAAAGAATAAAGAGCAAAAACATATACATGATCAAATACAGATCTTAGAATCAACTATTAAAGACTACCAGAACCCACTGGATTCTCCAATTACATTGAATGAGTTACAGGACAAAATAAAAACCCTCCAACCCAAAAAGGCCTGTGGTGTCAATGGTATCCTCAATGAAATGATCAAATATACAGACAACAAATTCCAATTGGCTATACTAAAACTCTTTAACATCATACTTAGCTCTGGCATCTTCCCCAATATTTGGAACCAAGGACTGATCACCCCAATCCACAAAAGTGGAGACAAATTTGACCCCAATAACTACCGTGGAATATGTGTCAACAGTAACCTTGGGAAAATCCTCTGCATTATTATTAACAGCAGACTCGTACATTTCCTCAATGAAAACAATGTACTGAGCAAATGTCAAATTGGCTTTTTACCAAATTACCGTACAACAGACCATGTATTCACCCTGCACACCCTAATTGACAACCAAACAAACCAAAACAAAGGCAAAGTCTTCTCATGCTTTGTTGATTTCAAAAAAAGCCTTCGACTCAATCTGGCATGAGGGTCTGCTATACAAACTGATGGAAAGTGGTGTTGGGGGTAAAACATATGACATTATAAAATCCATGTACACAAACAACAAGTGTGCGGTTAAAATTGGCAAAAAACACACACATTTCTTCACACAGGGTCGTGGGGTTAGACAGGGATGCAGCTTAAGCCCCACCCTCTTCAACATATATATCAACGAATTGGCGCGGGCACTAGAAAAGTCTGCAGCACCCGGCCTCCCCCCTGCTAGAATCCGAAGTCAAATGTCTGCTGTTTGCTGATTATCTGGTGCTTCTGTCACCAACCAAGGAGGGCCTACAGCAGCACCTAGATCTTATGCACAGATTCTGTCAGACCTGGGCCCTGACAGTAAATCTCAGTAAGACCAAAATAATGGTGGGTTAGGGTTAGGGTTCCAAAAAAAGGTCCAGTCACCAGGACCACAAATTCAAATTCCATCTAGACACTGTTGCCCTAGAGCACACAAAAAACTATACATACCTTGGCCTAAACATCAGCGCCACAGGTAACTTCCACAAAGCTGTGAACGATCTGAGAGACATGGCAAGAAGGGCATTCTATGCCATCAAAAGAAACATAAATTTCAACATACCAATTAGGATTTGGCTAAAAATACTTGAATCAGTCATAGAGCCCATTGCCCTTTATGGTTGTGAGGTCTGGGGTCCGCTCACCAACCAAGACTTCACAAAATGGGACAAACACCAAATTGAGACTCTGCATGCAGAATTCTGCAAAAATATCCTCCGTGTACAACGTAGAACACCAAATAATGCATGCAGAGCAGAATTAGGCCGATACCCACTAATTATCAAAATCCAGAAAAGAGCCATTAAATTCTACAACCACCTAAAAGGAAGCGATTCACAAACCTTCCATAACAAAGCCATCACCTACAGAGAGATGAACCTGGAGAAGAGTCCCCTAAGCAAGCTGGTCCTGGGGCTCTGTTCACAAACACAAACACACCCTACAGAGCCCCAGGACAACAGCACAATTAGACCCAACCAAATCATGAGAAAACAAAAAGATAATTACTTAACACATTGGAAAGAATTAACAAAAAAACAGAGCAAACTAGAATGCTATTTGGCCCTACACAGAGAGTACACAGCGGCAGAATACCTGACCACTGTGACTGACTCAAAATTAAGGAAAGCTTTGACTATGTACAGACTCAGTGAGCATAGCCTTGCTATTGAGAAAGGCCGCCGTAGGCAGACATGGCTCTCAAGAGAAGACAGGCTATGTGCTCACTGCCCACAAAATGAGGTGGAAACTGAGCTGCACTTCCTAACCTCCTGCCCAAAGTATGACCATATTAGAGATACATATTTCCCCCAGATCACACAGATCCACAAAGAATTCGAAAACAAATCCAATTTGGAAAAACTCCCATATCTACTGGGTGAAATTCCACAGTGTGCCATCACAGCAGCAAGATTTGTGACCTGTTGCCACGAGAAAAGGGCAACCAGTGAAGAACAAACACCATTGTAAATACAACCCATATTTATGCTTATTTATTTTATCTTGTGTCCTTTAACTATTTGTACATTGTATATATATATATATATATATATATATATATATAATATGACATTTGTAATGTCTTTACTATTTTGAAACTTCTGTATGTGTAATGTTTACTGTTCATTTTTGTTGTTTTTCACTTTATATATTCACTTTGTATGTTGTCTACCTCACTTGCTTTGGCAATGTTAACACATGTTTCCCATGCCAATAAAGCCCTTGAATTGAATTGAATTTAAATTGAATTGAGAGGAGAGAGAGAGCGAGAGGAGAGAAAAGGGAGAGAGACGGGAGAGAGATCGGGGGTAGAAGGGAGAGAGAGAGGTGGTGGAGAAGGGAGAGAGAGGAGAGAGAGAGCGAGAGGAGAGAGAAGGGAGAGAGAGATCGGGGGGAGAAGGGAGAGAAGAGAAGGGAGAGAGAGATTGGGAGAGAGAGAAGGGAGAGAGAGAACGGCGATAGAAGGGAGAGAAAGAAGGAGAGAGAGATCGGGGGAGAAGGGAGAGAGAAGGGAGAGAGAGATTGGGGGAGATGAGAGAGAGAGATCGGGAGGAGAAGGGAGAGAGAGATCGGGGGAAAAGGGAGAGAGAGATCGGGGGAGAAGGGAGAGAGAGATCGGGGGGAAAAGGGAGATCGGGGGGGAGAAGGGAGGAGGTGTTTTTAATATGATATCAAAGGATCTAGTTATTCATCAGCATACTGCATGCTGTCCTCCACCTGGAAAGCTAGCCACCATTTTATCCAGTTAGCATGTGCACTTGACTGCACTTGACTGCACTATACACTCCGCATACGAAATGTTCTAAATTTATGAATAGACAATCTGACAACGCTCTGAATTTACGATCGGCACAGAGAGCCCTCTCAAACAACAAGGGGGAAATTTACGAGCGCATCCCCAAGAGTTAGAATCTCAGGACTCTGTTTGCCCATTGAGCAAAACATCAAGAGAGTGTTAATAATAATAATATATGCCATTTAGCAGACGCTTTTATCCAAAGCGACTTACAGCCATGTGTGCATACATCCTACGTATGGGTGGTCCCGGGGATCGAACCCACTACCCTGGCGTTACAAGCGCCATGCTCTACCAACTGAGCTACAGAAGGACCAGAGACACTGAGAAGGACCACTAGCACGTAGTTTCTTAATGTAATATAGCAATTAGCTCAGGAAGAGATGGTCTGTTGGTTCTTAATGTAGGTATTAACTGAGGAAGAGATAGTCACGGGTCTGTTGGTTCTTAATGTAGGTATTAACTGAGGAAGAGATAGTCACGGGTCTGTTGGTTCTTAATGTAGGTATTAACTGAGGAAGAGATAGTCACGGGTCTGTTGGTTCTTAATGTAGGTATTAACTGAGGAAGAGATGGTCTGTTGGTTCTTAATGTAGGTATTAACTGAGGAAGAGATGGTCTGTTGGTTCTTAATGTAGGTATTAACTGAGGAAGAGATAGTCACGGGTCTGTTGGTTCTTAATGTAGGTATTAACTGAGGAAGAGATGGTCTGTTGGTTCTTAATGTAGGTATTAACTGAGGAAGAGATGGTCTGTTGGTTCTTAATGTAGGTATTAACTGAGGAAGAGATGGTCTGTTGGTTCTTAATGTAGGTATTAACTGAGGAAGAGATGGTCTGTTGGTTCTTAATGTAGGTATTAACTGAGGAAGAGATGGTCTGTTGGTTCTTAATGTAGGTATTAACTGAGGAAGAGATGGTCTGTTGGTTCTTAATGTAGGTATTAACTGAGGAAGAGATGGTCTGTTGGTTCTTAATGTAGGTATTAACTGAGGAAGAGATGGTCTGTTGGTTCTTAATGTAGGTATTAACTGAGGAAGAGATGGTCTGTTGGTTCTTAATGTAGGTATTAACTGAGGAAGAGATGGTCTGTTGGTTCTTAATGTAGGTATTAACTGAGGAAACTGAGGAAGAGATGGTCTGTTGGTTCTTAATGTAGGTATTAACTGAGGAAGAGATGGTCTGTTGGTTCTTAATGTAGGTATTAACTGAGGAAGAGATGGTCTGTTGGTTCTTAATGTAGGTATTAACTGAGGAAGAGATGGTCTGTTGGTTCTTAATGTAGGTATTAACTGAGGAAGAGATGGTCTGTTGGTTCTTAATGTAGGTATTAACTGAGGAAGAGATGGTCTGTTGGTTCTTAATGTGTATTAACTGAGGAAGAGAAGAGATGGTCTGTTGGTTCTTAATGTAGGTATTAACTGAGGAAGAGATGGTCTGTTGGTTCTTAATGTAGGTATTAACTGAGGAAGAGATGGTCTGTTGGTTGGTCTGTTGGTTCTTAATGTAGGTATTAACTGAGGAAGAGATGGTCTGTTGGTTCTTAATGTAGGTATTAACTGAGGAAGAGATGGTCTGTTGGTTCTTAATGTAGGTATTAACTGAGGAAGAGATGGTCTGTTGGTTCTTAATGTAGGTATTAACTGAGGAAGAGAGAGACTGAGGAAGAGATGGTCTGTTGGTTCTTAATGTAGGTATTAACTGAGGAAGAGATGGTCTGTTGGTTCTTAATGTAGGTATTAACTGAGGAAGAGATGGTCTGTTGGTCACGGGTCTGTTGGTTCTTAATGTAGGTATTAACTGAGGAAGAGATGGTCTGTTGGGTCTGTTGGTTCTTAATGTAGGTATTAACTGAGGAAGAGATGGTCTGTTGGTTCTTAATGTAGGTATTAACTGAGGAAGAGATGTCTGTTGGTTCTTAATGTAGGTATTAACTGAGGAAGAGACGGTCTTAATGTAGGTATTAACTGAGGAAGAGGGTCTGTTGGTGGTCTGTTGGTTCTTAATGTAGGTATTAACTGAGGAAGAGATGGTCTGTTGGTTCTTAATGTAGGTATTAACTGAGGAAAGAGATGGTCTGTTGGTTCTTAATGTAGGTATTAACTGAGGAAGAGATGGTCTGTTGGTTCTTAATGTAGGTATTAACTGAGGAAGAGATGGTCTGTTGGTTCTTAATGTAGGTATTAACTGAGGAAGAGATGGTCTGTTGGTTCTTAATGTAGGTATTAACTGAGGAAGAGATGGTCTGTTGGTTCTTAATGTAGGTATTAACTGAGGAAGAGATGGTCTGTTGGTTCTTAATGTAGGTATTAACTGAGGAAGAGATGGTCTGTTGGTTCTTAATGTAGGTATTAACTGAGGAAGAGATGGTCTGTTGGTTCTTAATGTAGGTATTAACTGAGGAAGAGATGGTCACGGGTCTGTTGGTTCTTAATGTAGGTATTAACTGAGGAAGAGATGGTCTGTTGGTTCTTAATGTAGGTATTAACTGAGGAAGAGATGGTCTGTTGGTTCTTAATGTAGGTATTAACTGAGGAAGAGATGGTCTGTTGGTTCTTAATGTAGGTATTAACTGAGGAAGAGATGGTCTGTTGGTTCTTAATGTAGGTATTAACTGAGGAAGTTGGTTCTTAATGTAGGTATTAACTGAGGAAGAGATGGTCTGTTGGTTCTTAATGTAGGTATTAACTGAGGAAGAGATGGTCACGGGTCTGTTGGTTCTTAATGTAGGTATTAACTGAGGAAGAGATGGTCGGGTCTGTTGGTTCTTAATGTAGGTATTAACTGAGGAAGAGATGGTCACGGGTCTGTTGGTTCTTAATGTAGGTATTAACTGAGGAAGAGATGGTGGTCTGTTGGTTCTTAATGTAGGTATTAACTGAGGAAGAGATGGTCTGTTGGTTCTTAATGTAGGTATTAACTGAGGAAGAGATGGTCACGGGTCTGTTGGTTCTTAATGTAGGTATTAACTGAGGAAGAGATGGTGGTCTGTTGGTTCTTAATGTAGGTATTAACTGAGGAAGAGAGGTCACGGGTCTGTTGGTTCTTAATGTAGGTATTAACTGAGGAAGAGATAGGTGGTCTGTTGGTTCTTAATGTAGGTATTAACTGAGGAAGAGAGTGGTCTGTTGGTTCTTAATGTAGGTATTAACTGAGGAAGAGACGGTCACGGGTCTGTTGGTTCTTAATGTAGGTATTAACTGAGGAAGAGATGGTCACGGGTCTGTTGGTTCTTAATGTAGGTATTAACTGAGGAAGAGACGGTCACGGGTCTGTTGGTTCTTAATGTAGGTATTAACTGAGGAAGAGATAGTCACGGGTCTGTTGGTTCTTAATGTAGGTATTAACTGAGGAAGAGATGGTCACGGGTCTGTTGGTTCTTAATGTAGGTATTAACTGAGGAAGAGACGGTGGTCTGTTGGTTCTTAATGTAGGTATTAACTGAGGAAGAGATGGTCACGGGTCTGTTGGTTCTTAATGTAGGTATTAACTGAGAAAGAGATGGTCTGTTGGTTCTTAATGTAGGTATTAACTGAGGAAGAGATGGTCTGTTGGTTCTTAATGTAGGTATTAACTGAGGAAGAGATGGTCACGGGTCTGTTGGTTCTTAATGTAGGTATTAACTGAGGAAGAGATAGTCACGGGTCTGTTGGTTCTTAATGTAGGTATTAACTGAGGAAGAGATAGTCACGGGTCTGTTGGTTCTTAATGTAGGTATTAACTGAGGAAGAGATGGTCACGGGTCTGTTGGTTCTTAATGTAGGTATTAACTGAGGAAGGAAGAGATAGGTCAGAGGGTCTGTTGGTTCTTAATGTAGGTATTAACTGAGGAAGAGATGGTCACGGGTCTGTTGGTTCTTAATGTAGGTATTAACTGAGGAAGAGATGGTCACGGGTCTGTTGGTTCTTAATGTAGGTATTAACTGAGGAAGAGATGGTCACGGGTCTGTTGGTTCTTAATGTAGGTATTAACTGAGGAAGAGATAGTCACGGGTCTGTTGGTTCTTAATGTAGGTATTAACTGAGGAAGAGATGGTCTGTTGGTTCTTAATGTAGGTATTAACTGAGGAAGAGATGGTCTGTTGGTTCTTAATGTAGGTATTAACTGAGGAAGAGATGGTCTGTTGGTTCTTAATGTAGGTATTAACTGAGGAAGAGATGGTCTGTTGGTTCTTAATGTAGGTATTAACTGAGGAAGAGATGGTCTGTTGGTTCTTAATGTAGGTATTAACTGAGGAAGAGATGGTCTGTTGGTTCTTAATGTAGGTATTAACTGAGGAAGAGATGGTCTGTTGGTTCTTAATGTAGGTATTAACTGAGGAAGAGATGGTCTGTTGGTTCTTAATGTAGGTATTAACTGAGGAAGAGATGGTCTGTTGGTTCTTAATGTAGGTATTAACTGAGGAAGAGATGGTCTGTTGGTTCTTAATGTAGGTATTAACTGAGGAAGAGATGGTCTGTTGGTTCTTAATGTAGGTATTAACTGAGGAAGAGATGGTCTGTTGGTTCTTAATGTAGGTATTAACTGAGGAAGAGATGGTCTGTTGGTTCTTAATGTAGGTATTAACTGAGGAAGAGATGGTCTGTTGGTTCTTAATGTAGGTATTAACTGAGGAAGAGATGGTCTGTTGGTTCTTAATGTAGGTATTAACTGAGGAAGAGATGGTCTGTTGGTTCTTAATGTAGGTATTAACTGAGGAAGAGATGGTCTGTTGGTTCTTAATGTAGGTATTAACTGAGGAAGAGATGGTCTGTTGGTTCTTAATGTAGGTATTAACTGAGGAAGAGACGGTCACGGGTCTGTTGGTTCTTAATGTAGGTATTAACTGAGGAAGAGATGGTCACGGGTCTGTTGGTTCTTAATGTAGGTATTAACTGAGGAAGAGATGGTCACGGGTCTGTTGGTTCTTAATGTAGGTATTAACTGAGGAAGAGATGGTCACGGGTCTGTTGGTTCTTAATGTAGGTATTAACTGAGGAAGAGACGGTCACGGGTCTGTTGGTTCTTAATGTAGGTATTAACTGAGGAAGAGACGGTCACGGGTCTGTTGGTTCTTAATGTAGGTATTAACTGAGGAAGAGACGGTCACGGGTCTGTTGGTTCTTAATGTAGGTATTAACTGAGGAAGAGACGGTCACGGGTCTGTTGGTTCTTAATGTAGGTATTAACTGAGGAAGAGACGGTCACGGGTCTGTTGGTTCTTAATGTAGGTATTAACTGAGGAAGAGATGGTCTGTTGGTTCTTAATGTAGGTATTAACTGAGGAAGAGATGGTCACGGGTCTGTTGGTTCTTAATGTAGGTATTAACTGAGGAAGAGACGGTCACGGGTCTGTTGGTTCTTAATGTAGGTATTAACTGAGGAAGAGACGGTCACGGGTCTGTTGGTTCTTAATGTAGGTATTAACTGAGGAAGAGATGGTCTGTTGGTTCTTAATGTAGGTATTAACTGAGGAAGAGATAGTCACGGGTCTGTTGGTTCTTAATGTAGGTATTAACTGAGGAAGAGATGGTCTGTTGGTTCTTAATGTAGGTATTAACTGAGGAAGAGATAGTCACGGGTCTGTTGGTTCTTAATGTAGGTATTAACTGAGGAAGAGACGGTCACGGGTCTGTTGGTTCTTAATGTAGGTATTAACTGAGGAAGAGATGGTCACGGGTCTGTTGGTTCTTAATGTAGGTATTAACTGAGGAAGAGACGGTCACGGGTCTGTTGGTTCTTAATGTAGGTATTAACTGAGGAAGAGATAGTCACGGGTCTGTTGGTTCTTAATGTAGGTATTAACTGAGGAAGAGATGGTCACGGGTCTGTTGGTTCTTAATGTAGGTATTAACTGAGGAAGAGACGGTCACGGGTCTGTTGGTTCTTAATGTAGGTATTAACTGAGGAAGAGATGGTCACGGGTCTGTTGGTTCTTAATGTAGGTATTAACTGAGGAAGAGATAGTCACGGGTCTGTTGGTTCTTAATGTAGGTATTAACTGAGGAAGAGATGGTCTGTTGGTTCTTAATGTAGGTATTAACTGAGGAAGAGACGGTCACGGGTCTGTTGGTTCTTAATGTAGGTATTAACTGAGGAAGAGATGGTCACGGGTCTGTTGGTTCTTAATGTAGGTATTAACTGAGGAAGAGATAGTCACGGGTCTGTTGGTTCTTAATGTAGGTATTAACTGAGGAAGAGATAGTCACGGGTCTGTTGGTTCTTAATGTAGGTATTAACTGAGGAAGAGATAGTCACGGGTCTGTTGGTTCTTAATGTAGGTATTAACTGAGGAAGAGACGGTCACGGGTCTGTTGGTTCTTAATGTAGGTATTAACTGAGGAAGAGATGGTCACGGGTCTGTTGGTTCTTAATGTAGGTATTAACTGAGGAAGAGAGTCACGGGTCTGTTGGTTCTTAATGTAGGTATTAACTGAGGAAGAGATAGTCACGGTCTGTTGGTTCTTAATGTAGGTATTAATGAGGAAGAGATAGTCACGGGTCTGTTGGTTCTTAATGTAGGTATTAACTGAGGAAGAGACGGTCACGGGTCTGTTGGTTCTTAATGTAGGTATTAACTGAGGAAGAGATGGTCACGGGTCTGTTGGTTCTTAATGTAGGTATTAACTGAGGAAGAGATGGTCTGTTGGTTCTTAATGTAGGTATTAACTGAGGAAGAGATGGTCTGTTGGTTCTTAATGTAGGTATTAACTGAGGAAGAGATGGTCACGGGTCTGTTGGTTCTTAATGTAGGTATTAACTGAGGAAGAGATAGTCACGGGTCTGTTGGTTCTTAATGTAGGTATTAACTGAGGAAGAGATAGTCACGGGTCTGTTGGTTCTTAATGTAGGTATTAACTGAGGAAGAGATGGTCACGGGTCTGTTGGTTCTTAATGTAGGTATTAACTGAGGAAGAGATAGTCACTGAGGAAGAGGGTCTGTTGGTTCTTAATGTAGGTATTAACTGAGGAAGAGATGGTCACTGAGGAAGAGATGGTCTGTTGGTTCTTAATGTAGGTATTAACTGAGGAAGAGACTGAGGAAGAGATGGTCTGTTGGTTCTTAATGTAGGTATTAACTGAGGAAGAGATGGTCACGGGTCTGTTGGTTCTTAATGTAGGTATTAACTGAGGAAGAGATAGTCACGGGTCTGTTGGTTCTTAATGTAGGTATTAACTGAGGAAGAGATGGTCTTAATGTAGGTATTAACTGAGGAAGAGATGGTCTGTTGGTTCTTAATGTAGGTATTAACTGAGGAAGAGATGGTCTGTTGGTTCTTAATGTAGGTATTAACTGAGGAAGAGATGGTCTGTTGGTTCTTAATGTAGGTATTAACTGAGGAAGAGATGGTCTGTTGGTTCTTAATGTAGGTATTAACTGAGGAAGAGATGGTCTGTTGGTTCTTAATGTAGGTATTAACTGAGGAAGAGATGGTCTGTTGGTTCTTAATGTAGGTATTAACTGAGGAAGAGATGGTCACGGGTCTGTTGGTTCTTAATGTAGGTATTAACTGAGGAAGAGATGGTCACGGGTCTGTTGGTTCTTAATGTAGGTATTAACTGAGGAAGAGATGGTCTGTTGGTTCTTAATGTGAGGAAGGTATTAATGAGGAAGAGATGGTCACGGGTCTGTTGGTTCTTAATTGGTATTAACTGAGGAAGAGATGGTCACGGGTCTGTTGGTTCTTAATGTAGGTATTAACTGAGGAAGAGATGGTCACGGGTCTGTTGGTTCTTAATGTAGGTATTAACTGAGGAAGAGAGTCACGGGTCTGTTGGTTCTTAATGTAGGTATTAACTGAGGAAGAGAGTCACGGGTCTGTTGGTTCTTAATGTAGGTATTAACTGAGGAAGAGACGGTCACGGGTCTGTTGGTTCTTAATGTAGGTATTAACTGAGGAAGAGATGGTCACGGGTCTGTTGGTTCTTAATGTAGGTATTAACTGAGGAAGAGAGGTCACGGGTCTGTTGGTTCTTAATGTAGGTATTAACTGAGGAAGAGATAGTCACGGGTCTGTTGGTTCTTAATGTAGGTATTAACTGAGGAAGAGACAGTCACGGGTCTGTTGGTTCTTAATGTAGGTATTAACTGAGGAAGAGACGGTCACGGGTCTGTTGGTTCTTAATGTAGGTATTAACTGAGGAAGAGATGGTCACGGGTCTGTTGGTTCTTAATGTAGGTATTAACTGAGGAAGAGATGGTCTGTTGGTTCTTAATGTAGGTATTAACTGAGGAAGAGATGGTCTGTTGGTTCTTAATGTAGGTATTAACTGAGGAAGAGATGGTCACGGGTCTGTTGGTTCTTAATGTAGGTATTAACTGAGGAAGAGATAGTCACGGGTCTGTTGGTTCTTAATGTAGGTATTAACTGAGGAAGAGATAGTCACGGGTCTGTTGGTTCTTAATGTAGGTATTAACTGAGGAAGAGATGGTCACGGGTCTGTTGGTTCTTAATGTAGGTATTAACTGAGGAAGAGATAGTCACGGGTCTGTTGGTTCTTAATGTAGGTATTAACTGAGGAAGAGATGGTCACGGGTCTGTTGGTTCTTAATGTAGGTATTAACTGAGGAAGAGATGGTCTGTTGGTTCTTAATGTAGGTATTAACTGAGGAAGAGATGGTCACGGGTCTGTTGGTTCTTAATGTAGGTATTAACTGAGGAAGAGATAGTCACGGGTCTGTTGGTTCTTAATGTAGGTATTAACTGAGGAAGAGATGTAGGTATTAACGGGTCTGTTGGTTCTTAATGTAGGTATTAACTGAGGAAGAGATGGTCTGTTGGTTCTTAATGTAGGTATTAACTGAGGAAGAGATGGTCTGTTGGTTCTTAATGTAGGTATTAACTGAGGAAGAGATGGTCTGTTGGTTCTTAATGTAGGTATTAACTGAGGAAGAGATGGTCTGTTGGTTCTTAATGTAGGTATTAACTGAGGAAGAGATGGTCTGTTGGTTCTTAATGTAGGTATTAACTGAGGAAGAGATGGTCACGGGTCTGTTGGTTCTTAATGTAGGTATTAACTGAGGAAGAGATGGTCACGGGTCTGTTGGTTCTTAATGTAGGTATTAACTGAGGAAGAGATGGTCACGGGTCTGTTGGTTCTTAATGTAGGTATTAACTGAGGAAGAGACGGTCACGGGTCTGTTGGTTCTTAATGTAGGTATTAACTGAGGAAGAGATAGTCACGGGTCTGTTGGTTCTTAATGTAGGTATTAACTGAGGAAGAGATGGTCTGTTGGTTCTTAATGTAGGTATTAACTGAGGAAGAGATGGTCTGTTGGTTCTTAATGTAGGTATTAACTGAGGAAGAGATGGTCTGTTGGTTCTTAATGTAGGTATTAACTGAGGAAGAGATGGTCTGTTGGTTCTTAATGTAGGTATTAACTGAGGAAGAGATGTAGGTATTGGTCTGTTGGTTCTTAATGTAGGTATTAACTGAGGAAGAGATGGTCTGTTGGTTCTTAATGTTATTAACTGAGGAAGAGATGGTCTGTTGGTTCTTAACTAGGTATTAACTGAGAAGAGATGGATGGTCTGTTGGTTCTTAATGTAGGTATTAACTGAGGAAGAGACGGTCACGGGTCTGTTGGTTCTTAATGTAGGTATTAACTGAGGAAGAGATGGTCACGGGTCTGTTGGTTCTTAATGTAGGTATTAACTGAGGAAGAGATGGTGGTCTGTTGGTTCTTAATGTAGGTATTAACTGAGGAAGAGATGGTCACGGGTCTGTTGGTTCTTAATGTAGGTATTAACTGAGGAAGAGAGTCACGGGTCTGTTGGTTCTTAATGTAGGTATTAACTGAGGAAGAGACGGTCACGGGTCTGTTGGTTCTTAATGTAGGTATTAACTGAGGAAGAGATGGTCACGGGTCTGTTGGTTCTTAATGTAGGTATTAACTGAGGAAGAGAGTCACGGGTCTGTTGGTTCTTAATGTAGTGGTCTGTTGGTATTAACTGAGGAAGAGAGTCACGGGTCTGTTGGTTCTTAATGTAGGTATTAACTGAGGAAGAGATGGTCTGTTGGTTCTTAATGTAGGTATTAACTGAGGAAGAGATGGTCACGGGTCTGTTGGTTCTTAATGTAGGTATTAACTGAGGAAGAGATGGTCTGTTGGTTCTTAATGTAGGTATTAACTGAGGAAGAGACGGTCACGGGTCTGTTGGTTCTTAATGTAGGTATTAACTGAGGAAGAGATGGTCTGTTGGTTCTTAATGTAGGTATTAACTGAGGAAGAGATGGTCTGTTGGTCTGTTGGTTCTTAATGTAGGTATTAACTGAGGAAGAGATGGTCTGTTGGTTCTTAATGTAGGTATTAACTGAGGAAGAGATAGTCACGGGTCTGTTGGTTCTTAATGTAGGTATTAACTGAGGAAGAGACGGTCACGGGTCTGTTGGTTCTTAATGTAGGTATTAACTGAGGAAGAGATGGTCACGGGTCTGTTGGTTCTTAATGTAGGTATTAACTGAGGAAGAGATAGTCACGGGTCTGTTGGTTCTTAATGTAGGTATTAACTGAGGAAGAGATAAGTCAGAGGGTCTGTTGGTTCTTAATGTAGGTATTAACTGAGGAAGAGATGGTCACGGGTCTGTTGGTTCTTAATGTAGGTATTAACTGAGGAAGAGACGGTCACGGGTCTGTTGGTTCTTAATGTAGGTATTAACTGAGGAAGAGATGGTCACTGAGGAAGAGGGTCTGTTGGTTCTTAATGTAGGTATTAACTGAGGAAGAGATGGTCTGTTGGTTCTTAATGTAGGTATTAACTGAGGAAGAGATGGTCTGTTGGAAGTATTAACTGAGGAAGAGACGGTGGTCTGTTGGTTCTTAATGTAGGTATTAACTGAGGAAGAGATGGTGGTCTGTTGGTTCTTAATGTAGGTATTAACTGAGGAAGAGATAGTCACGGGTCTGTTGGTTCTTAATGTAGGTATTAACTGAGGAAGAGATGGTCGGGTCTGTTGGTTCTTAATGTAGGTATTAACTGAGGAAGAGATAGTCACGTCTGTTGGTTCTTAATGTAGGTATTAACTGAGGAAGAGATGGTCTGTTGGTTCTTAATTAACTGAGGAAGAGATGGTCACGTTGGTCTGTTGGTTCTTAATGTAGGTATTAACTGAGGAAGAGACGGTCACGGGTCTGTTGGTTCTTAATGTAGGTATTAACTGAGGAAGAGACGGTCACGGGTCTGTTGGTTCTTAATGTAGGTATTAACTGAGGAAGAGATAGTCACGGGTCTGTTGGTTCTTAATGTAGGTATTAACTGAGGAAGAGACGGTCACGGGTCTGTTGGTTCTTAATGTAGGTATTAACTGAGGAAGAGACGGTCACGGGTCTGTTGGTTCTTAATGTAGGTATTAACTGAGGAAGAGATGGTCACGGGTCTGTTGGTTCTTAATGTAGGTATTAACTGAGGAAGAGATGGTCTGTTGGTTGGTCTGTTGGTTCTTAATGTAGGTATTAACTGAGGAAGAGATGGTCACGGGTCTGTTGGTTCTTAATGTAGGTATTAACTGAGGAAGAGATAGTCACGGGTCTGTTGGTTCTTAATGTAGGTATTAACTGAGGAAGAGATAGTCACGGGTCTGTTGGTTCTTAATGTAGGTATTAACTGAGGAAGAGATGGTCACTGAGGAAGAGGGTCTGTTGGTTCTTAATGTAGGTATTAACTGAGGAAGAGATAAGTCAGAGGGTCTGTTGGTTCTTAATGTAGGTATTAACTGAGGAAGAGATGGTCTGTTGGTTCTTAATGTAGGTATTAACTGAGGAAGAGATGGTCTGTTGGTTCTTAATGTAGGTATTAACTGAGGAAGAGATGGTCACGGGTCTGTTGGTTCTTAATGTAGGTATTAACTGAGGAAGAGATAGTCACGGGTCTGTTGGTTCTTAATGTAGGTATTAACTGAGGAAGAGAGTGGTCTGTTGGTTCTTAATAGGTATTAACTGAGGAAGAGATGGTCTGTTGGTTCTTAATGTAGGTATTAACTGAGGAAGAGATGGTATTAACTGAGGAAGAGATTGTTGGTTCTTAATGTAGGTATTAACTGAGGAAGAGATGGTCTGTTGGTTCTTAATGTAGGTATTAACTGAGGAAGAGATGGTCTGTTGGTTCTTAATGTAGGTATTAACTGAGGAAGAGATGGTCTGTTGGTTCTTAATGTAGGTATTAACTGAGGAAGAGATGGTCACGGGTCTGTTGGTTCTTAATGTAGGTATTAACTGAGGAAGAGACGGGTCTGTTGGTTCTTAATGTAGGTATTAACTGAGGAAGAGATGGTCTGTTGGTTCTTAATGTAGGTATTAACTGAGGAAGAGATGGTCACGGGTCTGTTGGTTCTTAATGTAGGTATTAACTGAGGAAGAGATGGTCACGGGTCTGTTGGTTCTTAATGTAGGTATTAACTGAGGAAGAGATAGTCACGGGTCTGTTGGTTCTTAATGTAGGTATTAACTGAGGAAGAGATAGTCACGGGTCTGTTGGTTCTTAACGGGTCTGTTGTAGGTATTAACTGAGGAAGAGATAGTCACGGGTCTGTTGGTTCTTAATGTAGGTATTAACTGAGGAAGAGACGGTCACGGGTCTGTTGGTTCTTAATGTAGGTATTAACTGAGGAAGAGATGGTCACGGGTCTGTTGGTTCTTAATGTAGGTATTAACTGAGGAAGAGAGTCACGGGTCTGTTGGTTCTTAATGTAGGTATTAACTGAGGAAGAGATAGTCACGGGTCTGTTGGTTCTTAATGTAGGTATTAACTGAGGAAGAGATAGTCACGGGTCTGTTGGTTCTTAATGTAGGTATTAACTGAGGAAGAGACGGTCACGGGTCTGTTGGTTCTTAATGTAGGTATTAACTGAGGAAGAGATGGTGGTCTGTTGGTTCTTAATGTAGGTATTAACTGAGAAAGAGATGGTCTGTTGGTTCTTAATGTAGGTATTAACTGAGGAAGAGATGGTCTGTTGGTTCTTAATGTAGGTATTAACTGAGGAAGAGATGGTCACGGGTCTGTTGGTTCTTAATGTAGGTATTAACTGAGGAAGAGATAGTCACGGGTCTGTTGGTTCTTAATGTAGGTATTAACTGAGGAAGAGATAGTCACGGGTCTGTTGGTTCTTAATGTAGGTATTAACTGAGGAAGAGATGGTCACGGGTCTGTTGGTTCTTAATGTAGGTATTAACTGAGGAAGAGATAGTCACGGGTCTGTTGGTTCTTAATGTAGGTATTAACTGAGGAAGAGATGGTGGTCTGTTGGTTCTTAATGTAGGTATTAACTGAGGAAGAGATGGTCTGTTGGTTCTTAATGTAGGTATTAACTGAGGAAGAGATGGTGGTCTGTTGGTTCTTAATGTAGGTATTAACTGAGGAAGAGAGTCACGGGTCTGTTGGTTCTTAATGTAGGTATTAACTGAGGAAGAGATAGTCACGGGTCTGTTGGTTCTTAATGTAGGTATTAACTGAGGAAGAGATGGTCTGTTGGTTCTTAATGTAGGTATTAACTGAGGAAGAGATGGTCTGTTGGTTCTTAATGTAGGTATTAACTGAGGAAGAGATGGTCTGTTGGTTCTTAATGTAGGTATTAACTGAGGAAGAGATGGTCTGTTGGTTCTTAATGTAGGTATTAACTGAGGAAGAGATGGTCTGTTGGTTCTTAATGTAGGTATTAACTGAGGAAGAGATGGTCACTGAGGAAGAGATGGTCTGTTGGTTCTTAATGTAGGTATTAACTGAGGAAGAGATGGTCACGGGTCTGTTGGTTCTTAATGTAGGTATTAACTGAGGAAGAGACTGTTGGTCACGGGTCTGTTGGTTCTTAATGTAGGTATTAACTGAGGAAGAGACGGTCACGGGTCTGTTGGTTCTTAATGTAGGTATTAACTGAGGAAGAGATAGTCACGGGTCTGTTGGTTCTTAATGTAGGTATTAACTGAGGAAGAGATAGTCACGGGTCTGTTGGTTCTTAATGTAGGTATTAACTGAGGAAGAGATGGTCTGTTGGTTCTTAATGTAGGTATTAACTGAGGAAGAGAGATGGTCTGTTGGTTCTTAATGTAGGTATTAACTGAGGAAGAGATGGTCTGTTGGTTCTTAATGTAGGTATTAACTGAGGAAGAGATGGTCTGTTGGTTCTTAATGTAGGTATTAACTGAGGAAGAGATGGTCTGTTGGTTCTTAATGTAGGTATTAACTGAGGAAGAGATGGTCTGTTGGTTCTTAATGTAGGTATTAACTGAGGAAGAGATGGTCTGTTGGTTCTTAATGTAGGTATTAACTGAGGAAGAGATGGTCTGTTGGTTCTTAATGTAGGTATTAACTGAGGAAGAGATGGTCTGTTGGTTCTTAATGTAGGTATTAACTGAGGAAGAGATGGTCTGTTGGTTCTTAATGTAGGTATTAACTGAGGAAGAGATGGTCTGTTGGTTCTTAATGTAGGTATTAACTGAGGAAGAGATGGTCACGGGTCTGTTGGTTCTTAATGTAGGTATTAACTGAGGAAGAGATAGTCACGGGTCTGTTGGTTCTTAATGAGGTATTAACTGAGGAAGAGATAGTCACGGGTCTGTTGGTTCTTAATGTAGGTATTAACTGAGGAAGAGATGGTCACGGGTCTGTTGGTTCTTAATGTAGGTATTAACTGAGGAAGAGATAGTCACGGGTCTGTTGGTTCTTAATGTAGGTATTAACTGAGGAAGAGATGGTCACGGGTCTGTTGGTTCTTAATGTAGGTATTAACTGAGGAAGAGATGGTCTGTTGGTTCTTAATGTAGGTATTAACTGAGGAAGAGATGGTCACGGGTCTGTTGGTTCTTAATGTAGGTATTAACTGAGGAAGAGATAGTCACGGGTCTGTTGGTTCTTAATGTAGGTATTAACTGAGGAAGAGATAGTCACGGGTCTGTTGGTTCTTAATGTAGGTATTAACTGAGGAAGAGATGGTCTGTTGGTTCTTAATGTAGGTATTAACTGAGGAAGAGATGGTCTGTTGGTTCTTAATGTAGGTATTAACTGAGGAAGAGATGGTCTGTTGGTTCTTAATGTAGGTATTAACTGAGGAAGAGATGGTCACGGGTCTGTTGGTTCTTAATGTAGGTATTAACTGAGGAAGAGATGGTCACGGGTCTGTTGGTTCTTAATGTAGGTATTAACTGAGGAAGAGACGGTCACGGGTCTGTTGGTTCTTAATGTAGGTATTAACTGAGGAAGAGACGGTCACGGGTCTGTTGGTTCTTAATGTAGGTATTAACTGAGGAAGAGATAGTCACGGGTCTGTTGGTTCTTAATGTAGGTATTAACTGAGGAAGAGATAGTCACGGGTCTGTTGGTTCTTAATGTAGGTATTAACTGAGGAAGAGATGGTCTGTTGGTTCTTAATGTAGGTATTAACTGAGGAAGAGATGGTCTGTTGGTTCTTAATGTAGGTATTAACTGAGGAAGAGATGGTCTGTTGGTTCTTAATGTAGGTATTAACTGAGGAAGAGATGGTCTGTTGGTTCTTAATGTAGGTATTAACTGAGGAAGAGATGGTCTGTTGGTTCTTAATGTAGGTATTAACTGAGGAAGAGATGGTCTGTTGGTTCTTAATGTAGGTATTAACTGAGGAAGAGATGGTCTGTTGGTTCTTAATGTAGGTATTAACTGAGGAAGAGATGGTCTGTTGGTTCTTAATGTAGGTATTAACTGAGGAAGAGATGGTCTGTTGGTTCTTAATGTAGGTATTAACTGAGGAAGAGATGGTCTGTTGGTTCTTAATGTAGGTATTAACTGAGGAAGAGATAGTCACGGGTCTGTTGGTTCTTAATGTAGGTATTAACTGAGGAAGAGATGGTCACGGGTCTGTTGGTTCTTAATGTAGGTATTAACTGAGGAAGAGATAGTCACGGGTCTGTTGGTTCTTAATGTAGGTATTAACTGAGGAAGAGATGGTCACGGGTCTGTTGGTTCTTAATGTAGGTATTAACTGAGGAAGAGATGGTCTGTTGGTTCTTAATGTAGGTATTAACTGAGGAAGAGATGGTCACGGGTCTGTTGGTTCTTAATGTAGGTATTAACTGAGGAAGAGACGGTCACGGGTCTGTTGGTTCTTAATGTAGGTATTAACTGAGGAAGAGATAGTCACGGGTCTGTTGGTTCTTAATGTAGGTATTAACTGAGGAAGAGATGGTCTGTTGGTTCTTAATGTAGGTATTAACTGAGGAAGAGATGGTCTGTTGGTTCTTAATGTAGGTATTAACTGAGGAAGAGATGGTCTGTTGGTTCTTAATGTAGGTATTAACTGAGGAAGAGATGGTCTGTTGGTTCTTAATGTAGGTATTAACTGAGGAAGAGATGGTCTGTTGGTTCTTAATGTAGGTATTAACTGAGGAAGAGATGGTCTGTTGGTTCTTAATGTAGGTATTAACTGAGGAAGAGATGGTCTGTTGGTTCTTAATGTAGGTATTAACTGAGGAAGAGATGGTCACGGGTCTGTTGGTTCTTAATGTAGGTATTAACTGAGGAAGAGATAGTCACGGGTCTGTTGGTTCTTAATGTAGGTATTAACTGAGGAAGAGATGGTCTGTTGGTTCTTAATGTAGGTATTAACTGAGGAAGAGATGGTCTGTTGGTTCTTAATGTAGGTATTAACTGAGGAAGAGATGGTCTGTTGGTTCTTAATGTAGGTATTAACTGAGGAAGAGATGGTCTGTTGGTTCTTAATGTAGGTATTAACTGAGGAAGAGATGGTCTGTTGGTTCTTAATGTAGGTATTAACTGAGGAAGAGATGGTCACGGGTCTGTTGGTTCTTAATGTAGGTATTAACTGAGGAAGAGATGGTCACGGGTCTGTTGGTTCTTAATGTAGGTATTAACTGAGGAAGAGACGGTCACGGGTCTGTTGGTTCTTAATGTAGGTATTAACTGAGGAAGAGATGGTCTGTTGGTTCACGGGTCTGTTGGTTCTTAATGTAGGTATTAACTGAGGAAGAGATAGTCACGGGTCTGTTGGTTCTTAATGTAGGTATTAACTGAGGAAGAGATAGTCACGGGTCTGTTGGTTCTTAATGTAGGTATTAACTGAGGAAGAGATGGTCTGTTGGTTCTTAATGTAGGTATTAACTGAGGAAGAGATGGTCTGTTGGTTCTTAATGTAGGTATTAACTGAGGAAGAGATGGTCTGTTGGTTCTTAATGTAGGTATTAACTGAGGAAGAGATGGTCTGTTGGTTCTTAATGTAGGTATTAACTGAGGAAGAGATGGTCTGTTGGTTCTTAATGTAGGTATTAACTGAGGAAGAGATGGTCTGTTGGTTCTTAATGTAGGTATTAACTGAGGAAGAGATGGTCTGTTGGTTCTTAATGTAGGTATTAACTGAGGAAGAGATGGTCTGTTGGTTCTTAATGTAGGTATTAACTGAGGAAGAGATGGTCTGTTGGTTCTTAATGTAGGTATTAACTGAGGAAGAGATGGTCTGTTGGTTCTTAATGTAGGTATTAACTGAGGAAGAGATGGTCTGTTGGTTCTTAATGTAGGTATTAACTGAGGAAGAGATGGTCTGTTGGTTCTTAATGTAGGTATTAACTGAGGAAGAGATGGTCTGTTGGTTCTTAATGTAGGTATTAACTGAGGAAGAGATGGTCTGTTGGTTCTTAATGTAGGTATTAACTGAGGAAGAGATGGTCTGTTGGTTCTTAATGTAGGTATTAACTGAGGAAGAGATGGTCTGTTGGTTCTTAATGTAGGTATTAACTGAGGAAGAGATGGTCTGTTGGTTCTTAATGTAGGTATTAACTGAGGAAGAGATGGTCTGTTGGTTCTTAATGTAGGTATTAACTGAGGAAGAGATGGTCTGTTGGTTCTTAATGTAGGTATTAACTGAGGAAGAGATGGTCTGTTGGTTCTTAATGTAGGTATTAACTGAGGAAGAGATGGTCTGTTGGTTCTTAATGTAGGTATTAACTGAGGAAGAGATGGTCTGTTGGTTCTTAATGTAGGTATTAACTGAGGAAGAGATGGTCTGTTGGTTCTTAATGTAGGTATTAACTGAGGAAGAGATGTCTGTTGGTTCTGTTGGTTCTTAATGGTCACGGGTCTGTTGGTTCTTAATGTAGGTATTAACTGAGGAAGAGATGGTCACGGGTCTGTTGGTTCTTAATGTAGGTATTAACTGAGGAAGAGATGGTCACGGGTCTGTTGGTTCCGCATTGCTTGCTGTTCGGGTTGTAGGCTGGGTGTCATTAAGCTCTTTGTTCTGGGGAGAATACAGATGGACCTGAAAACGTCTTGAAAGGCAGAGAGACACACACACACTCAGAAACACACTGAAGGCATCAACATGCTTCAAAGTCAGCTAGGTGACCCGAACAAGCGTGCTCGCATGAAAAGGAAGCCAGGTTATACGTCTTCAAAATTGTCCGAATGAAATCTGTTGTTAATTTTGACGTTTTTTTTTGTTCCCGATGAGTTCTTAGTCGTGCTATTTTACATAAAGACGATTGGTGCAGAATTTCTCAATGACAAAATGTGCATGAAAACGATTCGTCACTCTTATTGAATGACAACAAAGACTTTATTTAAGAATCCCTACAGTTGACCAATCACGGAAGAAGGGGCGTAGACTTCAGCTAACCGAACTTCGGCTGACCTCGTGAAAATGTTTTGTTTTGCCCCGAACAGCCGGAGGGAAAAAAAAACTTACCCAAAGTCTAAAACGAACGAAAACGTCACAAATGTTGTCATAATATATGCACTAGGTCTTCTGAAGGACACTGGGAAGCATGAGGACACCTTCACACACACTAGTGTTGTCACACACCTGGATGAAGACCTCAATCGAGGCGGAGAGGGGCGTGACCCCGCGGGTGGTCGCGTGGACCGTCAACCAATAGGACGACTTGGTTTCACAGTCCAGAATACCTGTAGTGTAGATCAAACCTGAAAAGACGAGAGGAGGAGAGGAGTAGGGGGGAGGAGGAGGGAGGAGAGGAGGAGGGTAGGTGTGGAAGAGGAGGGTAGGAGAGGGAGGAGAGGGGGGAGAGGAGAAGAGGAGGGAGGAGAAAAGTAGGGAGGAGGAGGGGGAGGAGAGGAGGAGGGTAGGCGTGGAAGAGGAGGGTAGGGGAGGGAGGAGAGGGGGGGAGAGGAGGAGAGGAAGAGGAGGGTAGGAGAGGAGGGGGAGTACGGGAGAAGAAGAGGAGGAGGGTAGGAGAGTAAGAGGAGGGTAGGAGAAGAGGAGGAGGGGGAGTAGAGGAGAGGAGGAGGAGGGGAGGAGAGGAAGAGGAGGGTAGGAGAGGGAGGAGAGGGGGAGGAGAGGAGGGTAGGAGAGGAAGAGGAGGGTAGGAGAGGGAGGAGAGGGGGAGGAGAGGAGGAGGAGGGGGAAGGAGAGGAGGAGGGAGGAGAGGGGGAGAGGAGAAGAGGAGGGAGGAGAAAAGTAGGGAGGAGGAGGGGGAGGAGAGGAGGAGGGTAAGCGTGGAAGAGGAGGGTAGGGGAGGGAGGAGAGGGGGGAGAGGAGGAGAGGAAGAGGAGGGTAGGGAGAGGAGGGGGAGTACGGGAGAAGAAGAGGAGGAGGGTAGGAGAGGAAGAGGAGGGTAGGAGAAGAGGAGGAGGGGAGTAGAGGAGAGGAGGAGGAGGGGGGAGGAGAGGAAGAGGAGGGTAGGAGAGGGAGGAGAGGGGGAGGAGAGGAGGAGGGTAGGAGAGGAAGAGGAGGGTAGGAGAGGGAGGAGAGGGGGAGGAGAGGAGGAGGAGGGGGAAGGAGAGGAGGAGGGAGGAGAGGAGGAGGAGGGGGAGAAGAGTGGAAAAAGACAAGATACTGTCTGTGACCTCAGAGTGCTGATCGAGGATTCGTTTAAATCACAATCAATAAGACAAAACATCGACAAGAGGAGCTGATCCTAGATCAACGTGTGTGTGTGTGTGTGTGTGTGTGTGTGTGTGTGTGTGTGTGTGTGTGTGTGTGTGTGTGTGTGTGTGTGTGTGTGTGTGTGTGTGTGTGTGTGTGTGTGTGTGTGTGTGTGTGTGTGTGTGTGTGTGTGTGTGTGTGTGTGTGTGTGTGTGTGTGTGTGTGTGTGTGTGTGTTAGCCACTAGCAGTGTTAGAAGTGACTCAGCATTTTCCAAGGACAAATGTCATTGTGATGGTTATCCCACACACATGCACAGCTCTACCATCGTACCTTAATCAAGATAATAATAACTAATAACTAATAACTGAATACTGCCCTACTATCGTACCTTAATCAACTAATGTAATAATAACTAATAACTGAATACTGCTCTACTATCGTACCTTAATCAACTAATGTAATAATAACTAATAACTGAATACTGCTCTACTATCGTACCTTAATCAACTAATGTAATAATAACTAATAACTGAATACTGCTCTACTATCGTACCTTAATCAACGCTGACTAAACTGATACACTGTTCTCTTTCTCTCTCTTTCTCTCTCTGTCTCTCTGTCTGGTGTGGATTTTCTCACAGGCTGGTGTGAATTTGATGGCCTGCAGGAAACTAAATAGCTGACAGTTAAGGACAGTCTGGTGTCAGGGCTCAGAAAATGTTAGGTCCTATAGCTTTGACACTGATGCACACTGACTCACACACTCAACCACAAGAACTGTTAGGGTGTAGGAGCATCACAAATGGAGAGAGAGAGAGAGAGAGAGAGAGAGAGAGAGAGAGAGAGAGAGAGAGAGAGAGAGAGAGAGAGAGAGAGAGAGTGTGTCACCACGCTTTGGCGTCCTTGACCTTCCTTTTCAAAACAAATATATTCTACATCACAGAGAGAGAGAGAGAGAGAGAGAGAGAGAGAGATTGGTTGTGAAAGCACTTTGTAAGCGACAGGCTCATTTCTGCTACTTCAACACACTAGACAGTCTGTCTGTCCCCCATCACAAATAACAGCATCTTAAGGCTAACCATAGGATCCTAACGATGAACCCGCAAGATGGTTTTGGGAAACCCAGATCCAAGAAGCAGTCAGGCGTCTTTTGTCTTCGTCTTGTTGTGTCCCGTGTATATGTACCGTACGTCCCTCTAAGGCCCTTCTAGCCCGCTAGCTGTCTGAATCGTCTCCAGCTCGCCTAGCTACCCACTGGTCCCTATGATCACTCGGCTATGCCTAGGTTTCCCTCCACTGTATTCACATCCTACCTTTGACTGTTCGTACTAGAAGACCAGGTCTGATAGCCGTACCCTTATCCTACTCCTCCTCTGTTCCTCTGGTGATGTAGAGGTTAATCCAGGCATTGCAGTGCTTTCCTCCACTCCCATTCCCCAGGTGCTCTCATTTGTTGACTTCTGTAACTGTAAAAGCCTTAGTTTCATGTATGTTCACACTAAAAGCCGACTCCCTAAGTTTGTTTTACTCACTGCTTTAGCACACTGTGCCAACCCTGATGTCCTAGCCGTGTCTGAATCCTGGCTTAATTTCCATCCCTAACTACAACATTTTCCGACAAGATAGAACTGCCAAAGGGGGCAGAGTTGCAATCTACTGAAGAGATAGCCTGTAGAGTTCTGTCTTGCTATCCAGGTCTGTGCCCAAACAATTTGAGCTTCTACTTTTAAAAATCCACCTTTCCAGAAACAAGTCTCTCACCGTTGCCGCTTGCTATAGACCACCTTCTGCTCCCAGCTGAACTGATTTCCCCCCATCTATCTTCAGAGCTCGTGCTGTTAGGTGACCTAAACCGGGACATGCTTAACACCCCGGCCATCCTACAATCCAAGCTTAATGCCCTCAATCTCACACAAATTATCAATGAACCTACCAGGTACAACCCCAAATCCGTAAACATAGGCACCCCCATAGATATCATCCGAACCAACCTGCCCTCCAAATACATCTCTGCTGGCTTCAACCAGGATCTCAGTGATCACTGCCTCATTGCTTGGTTCCGTAATGGGTCTGTGGTCAAACGACCATCCTCATCACTGTCAAACGCTCCCTAAAACACTTCTGCGAGCAGGTCTTTCTAATCTACCTGGCCAGGGTATCCTGGAAGGATATTGACCTCATCCCGTCAGTTGAGGATGCCTGGTCATTCTTTAAAAGTAACTTCCTCACCATTTTAGATAAGCATGCTCCATTTAAAAAATGTAGTACCAGGAACAGGTATAGCCCTTGGTTCACTCCAGACCTGACAGTCCAGGAACAGATATAGCCCTTGGTTCACTCCAGACCTGACAGTCCAGGAACAGATATAGCCCTTGGTTCACTCCAGACCTGACAGTCCAGCAACAGATATAGCCCTTGGTTCACTCCAGACCTGACAGTCCAGGAACAGATATAGCCCTTGGTTCACTCCAGACCTGACTGCCCTTGACCAGCACAAAAACATCCTGTGGCGTACTGTATTAGTATCAAATAGCTCCCGCGATATGCAACTTTTCAGGGAAGTTAGGAACCAATATACACAGGCAGTTAGGAAAGCAAAGGCTAGCTTTTTCAAACATAAATTTGCATCCTGAAGCACAAACTCCAAAAGTTCTGGGACACTGTAAAGTCCATGGAGAATAAGAGCCCTTCCTCCCATCTGCCTACTGCACTAAGGCTAGGAAACACTGTCACCACCGATTTATCCATGATAATTGAGAATTTCAATAAGACTTTTTCTACGGCTGGCCAGGCTTTCCACCTGGCCAACCCTACCCCGGTCAACAGCCCTGCACCCCCACAGCAACTTGCTCATGCCTCCCCCATTTCTCCTTCACCCAAATCCAGATAGCTGATGTTCTGAAAGAGCTGCAAAATCTGGACCCCTACAAATCAGTAGTGCTAGACAATCTGGACCCTTTCTTTCTAAAATGATCAGCCGAAATTGTTGTAACCCCTATTACTAGCCTGTTCAACCTCTATTTCGTATCGTTTGAGATTCCCAAAAATTGGAAAGCACAGCGGTCATCCCCCTCTTTTAACTTCTTTGGCATTTTCACTTTTGATAAATAGCGTGCCCAGAGTAAACTGCCTCCTACTCAGTCCCAGATGCTAATATATGCATATTATTATTAGTATTGGATCTAATTATTTTTATGTTTGTAGTTTTCCATTGACTGCCTATACAGATTCCATTGACTTAGGAATCAAATTGCACTTCCTATGGCTTCCACTAGATGTCAACAGTCTTTAAAAAATGGTTTCAGGCTTGTATTTGTAACGGGGTTCTTCGTTTGTAGAAAGAGAGTCGGACCGAAATGCAGCGTGGTGGTTACTCATGACTTTAATGAATGAAAAACGCGGTACATGAAATAACTGAAACTAAATACAAAAACAACAGAACGGAACGTGAAACTAATTACAGCCTATCTGGTGACTACAACACAGAGACAGGAACAAACACCCACAAAATACAACGCAAACTCAGGCTACCTAAATACGGTTCCCAATCAGAGACAACGATAAGCACCTGACTGATTGAGAATCGCCTCAGGCAGCCAAGCCTAACAACACCCCTAATCAGCCGCGATCCCAAATAATACAAACCCCAATACGAATACAACATATAAACCCATGTCACACCCTGGCCTACCCAAACATATAACAAAAACACAAAATACAATGACCAAGGCGTGACACCGCATCAGGCAGCCAAGCCTATACTAGACACACCCCTAATCAACCACAATCCCAATGCCTACAAAAAACCAATACGACAATAGAAAAAACCCATGTCACACCCTGGCCTGAACAAATAATTAAAGAAAACACAAAATACTAAGACCAAGGCGTGACAGTATTCTGAAAAATTGAAATATTATTGATTATTATGACTAAAAACAACCTGAGGATTGATTATAAACATCGTTTGACATGTTTCTACGAATTTTACTGCCTGTTTTGACTGCCATTGAGCCTGTTTTTGGATATAAAGAGGGACTTTAACGAACAAAACAAATATTTATTGAGTAAATGGGAGTCTTGTGAGTGCAACCATATGAAGATATTCAAAGGTAAGTGATTCATTTTATCACTATTTCTGACTTGTGTAACTCCTCTACATGGCTGGTAACTGTTTGTAATGATTTGTTTGCTGGGCGCTGTTCTCAGATAATCGCATGGTATGCTTTCGCCGTAAAGCCTTTTTGAAATCTGACACCTTGGTTGGATTAACAAGAAGTTCATCTTTAAACCGATGTATAACACTTGTATGATTTATGAATTTATATAATGAGTATTTCTGTTTTTGAATTTGGCGCTCTGCAATTTCACTGGATGTTGGCCTGGTGGGAAGCCACCGTCCCACACCCCCTAATGAGCTTCAATGCCATACAACTCTCCTTCTGTGGCCTCCAACAGCTCTTAAATGCAAGTAAAACTAAATGCATGCTCTTCAACCGATTGCTACCAGCACCTGCCTGCCCGCCCAGCATCACTACTCTGGACGGTTCTGACTTAGAATATGCGGACATCTACAAATACCTAGGTGTCTAGTTAGACTGTAAACTTTCCTTCCAGACTCACATTAAGCATCTCCAATCCAAATCTAGAATCAGCTTCCTATTTCGCAACAAATCTTCCTTCACTCATGCTGCCAAACATACCCTCGTAAAACTGACTATCCTACCGGTGATGTAATTTACAAAATAGCCTCCAACACTACTCAGCAAATCAGTCTATCACAGTGCCATCCGTTTTTTCACCAAAGCGTTGGCTGGCCCTCGCTTCACACTCGTCGCCACACCCAGGTCATCTACAAGTCTCTGCTAGGTAAAGCCCCTTCTCTAAAAAGTCCATCCAATCTACCTCATCCCCATACTGTTTTTTTGTTGCTCTTTTCCACCCCAGTATCTCTACTTGCACATTCATCTTCTGCACATCCATCACTCCAGTGTTTAATTGCTATATTGTAATTATTTTGCCACAGTGGCCTATTTATTGCCTTACCTCCCTTATCTCATATGCACATTCTGTATATAGACTTTTGTTCTATTGTGTTATTGAATTTACGTCTGTGTTGTTGTTTGTATATTCCATGTGTAACTCTGTGTTGTTGTTTGTTTATTCCATGTGTAACTCTGTGTTGTTGTTTGTTTATTCCATGTGTAACTCTGTGTTGTTGTTTGTTTACTCCATGTGTAACTCTGTGTTGTTGTTTGTATGTTTGTTTACTCCTGTGTTGTTGTTTGTTTAACTGTGTTGTTGTTTGTTGTTTGTTTATTCCATGTGTAACTCTGTGTTGTTGTTTGTACTCTGTGTTGTTGTTTGTTTACTCCATGTGTAACTCTGTGTTGTTGTTTGTATGTTTATTCCATGTGTAACTCTGTGTTATTGACTGTATGTTTGTTTATTCCATGTGTAACTCTGTATTATTGACTGTATGTTTGTTTATTCCATGTGTAACTCTGTGTTGTTGTTTGTATGTTTGTTTATTCCATGTGTAACTCTGTGTTGTTGTTGTTGTTTGTTTATTCCATGTGTAACTCTGTGTTGTTGTTTGTATGTTTGTTTATTCCATGTGTAACTCTGTGTTGTTGTTTGTATGTTTGTTTATTCCATGTGTAACTCTGTGTTGTTGTTTGTATGTTTGTTTATTCCATGTGTAACTCTGTGTTGTTGTTGTTGTTTGTTTATTCCATGTGTAACTCTGTGTTGTTGTTTGTATGTTTGTTTACTCCATGTGTAACTCTGTGTTGTTGTTTGTATGTTTGTTTATTCCATGTGTAACTCTGTGTTGTTGTTGTTGTTTGTTTATTCCATGTGTAACTCTGTGTTGTTGTTGTTGTTTGTTTATTCCATGTGTAACTCTGTGTTGTTGTTTGTATGTTTGTTTACTCCATGTGTAACTCTGTGTTGTTGTTTGTATGTTTGTTTACTCCATGTGTAACTCTGTGTTGTTGTTTGTATGTTTGTTTATTCCATGTGTAACTCTGTGTTGTTGTTGTTGTTTGTTTATTCCATGTGTAACTCTGTGTTGTTGTTGTTGTTTGTTTATTCCATGTGTAACTCTGTGTTGTTGTTTGTATGTTTGTTTACTCCATGTGTAACTCTGTGTTGTTGTTTGTATGTTTGTTTACTCCATGTGTAACTCTGTGTTGTTGTTTGTATGTTTGTTTATTCCATGTGTAACTCTGTGTTGTTGTTGTTGTTTGTTTATTCCATGTGTAACTCTGTGTTGTTGTTTGTATGTTTGTTTACTCCATGTGTAACTCTGTGTTGTTGTTTGTATGTTTGTTTATTCCATGTGTAACTCTGTGTTGTTGTTTGAGCCTCACTGCTTTGCTTTATCTTTGACAGGTCTCAGTTGTAAATGTGAACTTGTTCTCAACTGGTTTACCTGTTTAAATAAAGGTGAAATAAAAAAAATATATGTAAACCGGACCCAGGTCAAAATTCGATTTAAGATTAGTTTATTAGTCACAGGGTCTCAGATGTAATTTCAGGGTACAGTGAAATGCTTAATCTCCAACAGTGCAGGTCAAAAAGACAAGTGACTGAATCAGTAATAGAAAACAAAACAAATAAAAATATATAGTTAATAGAGATGTGGAAGTTAACATGTAGAGTCAGAAGGTTTAGAACACTTACTCTTTCCAGGATTTTGGAGATTTTTTATTTTCACTATTTTCTACATTGTCGAATAATAGTGAAGACATCACAACTATGAAATAACACATATGGAATGAGGGTTTCTTTCCAGGGAGACATCGGGGATTGTAACATACACGTAAACATGGCTGTCTAAGGATATATTGTCTGAGTCCAGTCAGTTGGATTCTCAGTTCATTGCGCAGACAGGAATAAAGAACTCTCCGGGAAGAAAAAAGGCGAATGGTAGTGTATGTTTCATGATTAACTACTCATGGTGTGATTGTGATAACATACAGGAACTCAACCTGGCCTAGAATACCTCACAATCAAATGCAGACCATATTACCTCCCAAGAGAATTCTCTTCAGTTATAGTCACAGCTGTGTATATGCCCAGTCAAGTTGATACCCTCAAAGGAAGTCGTTGGACTTTATGCAAACTGGAAAACACACATCCTCATTTATTGTAGCAATTTAACAAAACAAAAATTTGAGGAATTTAACAAAGCATATTTGAGGAAAAGGCTGCCATAGTTCTATCAACACATTGCCTGTAGTCGCACTGCTAAAACACTCGACCGGGAGAAGTTGGAGTAGCAAGTAACTTCAAGATTGCGGACTGGGATATATTCTCCTCCAATAATAACATTGACGATAATACTGATAGGGTGACTGAGTTAATCATTAAGTGTATAGCAGATGTTGTACCCGCTATAACTATTACTAAACCTACACCTTCCAGAAATCATGTATAGATGGCAGCGTTCGCACAAAACTGAAAGTGCGAACCACCGCATTTAACCGTGGAAAGATGACTGGGAATATGGCTGAATATAAACAGTGTAGATATTCCCTCCGTAAGGCAATCAAACAGACAAAACGTCAGTATAGAGACAAAGTGGAGTTTTAATTCAACAACCAGGGACAACCAGGGACTACAAAACGAAAACCAGCCACACTGAGGACACCGACATCTTTCTTCCGGACAAGCTAAACACCTTCTTCACCCGCTTTAAGAATAACACAGTGCTACTGACGCAGCCCGAGTACCATGTAATAACATGGCTATATACAGGAAGTATCAGGTAATAGCATGGCTATATACAGGAAGTACCAGGTAATAGCTTGGCTAAATATAGGAAGTAACAGGTAATAACATGGCTATATACAGGGAGTACCAGGTAATAACATGTTTATATACAGGTAGTACCAGGTAATAACATGGTTATATACAGGGAGTACTAGGTAATAACATGGCTATATACAGGGAGTACCAGGTAATAACATGGTTATATACAGGGAGTACCAGGTAATAACATGGCCATATACAGGGAGTACTAGGTAATAACATGGTTATATACAGGGAGTACTAGGTAATAGCATGGCTATATACAGGGAGTACCAGGTAATAAATGGCCATATACAGGGAGTACTAGGTAATAACATGGTTATATACAGGGAGTACTAGGTAATAACATGGCTATATACAGGGAGTACCAGGTAATAACATGGCTATATACAGGGAGTACCAGGTAATAACATGGCTATATACAGGAAGTACCAGGTAATAACATGGCTATATACAGGGAGTACCAGGTAATAACATGGCTATATACAGGAAGTACCAGGTAATAACATGGCTATATACAGGGAGTACTAGGTAATAACATGGCTATATACAGGGAGTACCAGGTAATAACATGGCTATATACAGGGAGTACCAGGTAATAACATGGCCATATACAGGGAGTACCAGGTAATAGCATGGCTATATACAGGGATTACTAGTACTGAGTCAATGTGCAGGAGTACTAGGTTGTTGAGGTAGTTGGGGTATATAGTACCAGAGCCCTATTCTCTATATAGTGGTACTACTATAGACCAGAGCCCTGTTCTCTATATAGTGGTACTACTATAGACCAGAGCCCTATTCCCTATATAGTACACTACTATAGACCAGAGCCCTATTCCCTATATAGTGGTACTACTATAGACCAGAGCCCTATTCCCTATATAGTGGTACTACTATAGACCAGAGCCCTATTCCCTATATAGTGGTACTACTATAGACCAGAGCCCTATTCTCTATATAGTGGTACTACTATAGACCAGAGCCCTGTTCTCTATATAGTGGTACTACTATAGACCAGAGCCCTATTCCCTATATAGTGGTACTACTATAGACCAGAGCCCTATTCCCTATATAGTGGTACTACTATAGACCAGAGCCCTATTCCCTATATAGTGGTACTACTATAGACCAGAGCCCTATTCCCTATATAGTGGTACTACTATAGACCAGAGCCCTATTCCCTATATAGTACACTACTATAGACCAGAGCCCTATTCCCTATATAGTACACTACTATAGACCCTATTCCCTATATAGTACACTACTATAGACCAGAGCCCTATTCCCTATATAGTGGTACTACTATAGACCAGAGCCCTATTCCCTATATAGTACACTACTTTAGACCAGAGCCCTATTCCCTATATAGTACACTACTTTAGACCAGAGCCCTATTCCCTATATAGTGCACTACTATAGACCAGAGCCCTATTCCCTATATAGTACACTACTATAGACCAGAGCCCTATTCCCTATATAGTACACTACTATAGACCAGAGCCCTGTTCCCTATATAGTACACTACTTTAGACCAGAGCCCTATTCCCTATATAGTACACTACTTTAGACCAGAGCCCTATTCCCTATATAGTGCACTACTATAGACCAGAGCCCTATTCCCTATATAGTACACTACTATAGACCAGAGCCCTGTTCCCTATATAGTACACTACTATAGACCAGAGCCCTATTCCCTATATAGTGCACTACTATAGACCAGGGCCCTATTCCCTATATAGTACACTACTATAGACCAGAGCCCTATTCCCTATATAGTGCACTACTATAGACCAGAGCCCTGTTCTCTATATAGTGGTACTACTATAGACCAGAGCCCTATTCCCTATATAGTGGTACTACTATAGACCAGAGCCCTATTCCCTATATAGTGGTACTACTATAGACCAGAGCCCTATTCCCTATATAGTGGTACTACTATAGACCAGAGCCCTATTCCCTATATAGTGGTACTACTATAGACCAGAGCCCTATTCCCTATATAGTACACTACTATAGACCAGAGCCCTATTCCCTATATAGTGCACTACTTTAGACCAGAGCCCTATTCCCTATATAGTACACTACTATAGACCCTATTCCCTATATAGTACACTACTATAGACCAGAGCCCTATTCCCTATATAGTGGTACTACTATAGACCAGAGCCCTATTCCCTATATAGTACACTACTTTAGACCAGAGCCCTATTCCCTATATAGTACACTACTTTAGACCAGAGCCCTATTCCCTATATAGTGCACTACTATAGACCAGAGCCCTATTCCCTATATAGTACACTACTATAGACCAGAGCCCTATTCCCTATATAGTGCACTACTATAGACCAGAGCCCCATTCCCTATATAGTGCACTACTTTAGACCAGAGCCCTATTCCCTATATAGTGGTACTACTTTAGACCAGAGCCCTATTCCCTATATAGTACACTACTATAGACCAGAGTCCTATTCCCTATATAGTGCACTACTATAGACCAGAGCCCTATTACCTATATAGTGCACTACTATAGACCAGAGCCCTATTCCCTATATAGTACACCACTATAGACCAGAGCCCTATTCCCTATATAGTGCACTACTATAGACCAGGGCCCTATTCCCTATATACTACACTACTATAGACCAGAGCCCTATTCCCTATATAGTGCACTATTATAGACCATAGCCCTATTCCCTATATAGTGCACTACTATAGACCAGAACCCTATTCCCTATATAGTACACTACTATAGACCAGAGCCCTATTCCCTATATAGTACACTACTATAGACCAGGGCCCTATTCCCTATATAGTACACTACTATAGACCAGAGCCCTATTCCCTATATAGTACACTACTATAGACCAGAACCCTGTTGTACCCTATTCCCTATATATTGCACTACTATAGACCAGAGCCCTATTCCCTATATAGTGCACTACTATAGACCAGAGTCCTATTCCCTATATAGTACACTACTATAGACCAGAACCCTGTTCCCTATATAGTGCACTACTATAGACCAGAGCCCTATTCCCTATATAGTGCACTACTTTAGACCAGAGCCCTATTCCCTATATAGTGGTACTACTATAGACCAGAGCCCTATTCCCTATATAGTGGTACTACTTTAGACCAGAGCCCTATTCCCTATATAGTGGTACTACTATAGACCAGAGCCCTATTCCCTATATAGTGGTACTACTATAGACCAGAGCCCTATTCCCTATATAGTACACTACTATAGACCAGAGCCCTATTCCCTATATAGTGGTACTACTATAGACCAGAACCCTATTCCCTATATAGTGCACTACTTTAGACCAGAGCCCTATTCCCTATATAGTGCACTACTTTAGACCAGAGCCCTATGGCACCCTATTCCCTATATAGTGCACTACTATAGACCAGAGCCCTATGGCACCCTATCCCCTATATATAGTGCACTACTATAGACCAGAGCCCTATGGCACCCTATCCCCTATGTAGTGCACTACTTTAGACCAGAGCCCTATGGCACCCTATTCCCTATATAGTGCACTACTTTAGACCAGAGCCCTATGGCACCCTATTCCCTACATAGTGCACTACTTTAGACCAGAGCCCTATTCCCTATATAGTGCACTACTTTAGACCAGAGCCCTATGGCACCATATTCCCTATATATATAGTGCACGACTTTAGACCAGAGCCCTATGGCACCCTATTCCCTACATAGTGCACTACTTTAGACCAGAGCCCTATGGCACTCTATTCCCTATATAGTGCACTACTTTAGACCAGAGCCCTATTCCCTATATAGTGCACTACTTTAGACCAGAGCCCTATGGCACCCTATTCCCTATATAGTGCACTACTTTAGACCAGAGCCCTATGGCACCCTATTCCCTACATAGTGCACTACTTTAGACCAGAGCCCTATGGCACCCTATTCCCTACATAGTGCACTACTTTAGACCAGAGCCCTATTCCCTATATAGTGCACTACTTTAGACCAGAGCCCTATGGCACCCTATTCCCTATATATATAGTGCACGACTTTAGACCAGAGCCCTATGGCACCCTATTCCCTACATAGTGCACTACTTTAGACCAGAGCCCTATGACACCCTAGTCCCTATATAGTGCACTACTTTAGACCAGAGCCCTATGGCACTCTATTCCCTATATAGTGCACTACTTTAGACCAGAGCCCTATTCCCTATATAGTGCACTACTTTAGACCAGAGCCCTATGGCACCATATTCCCTATATAGTGCACTACTTTAGACCAGAGCCCTATGGCACCCTATTCCCTATATAGTGCACTACTTTAGACCAGAGCCCTATGGCACTCTATTCCCTATATAGTGCACTACTTTAGACCAGAGCCCTATGGCACCCTATTCCCTATATAGTGCACTACTTTAGACCAGAGCCCTATGGCACCCTATTCCCTATATAGTGCACTACTTTAGACCAGAGCCCTATGGCACCCTATTCCCTATATAGTGCACTACTTTAGACCAGAGCCCTATGGCACTCTATTCCCTATATAGTGCACTACTTTAGACCAGAGCCCTATGGCACCCTATTCCCTATATAGTGCACTACTTTAGATCAGAGCCCTACGGCACCCTATTCCCTATATAGTGCACTACTTTAGACCAGAGCCCTATGGCACCCTATTCCCTATATAGTGCACTACTTTAGACCAGAGCCCTATTCCCTATATAGTGCACTACTTTAGACCAGAGCCCTATGGCACCCTATTCCCTATATAGTGCACTACTTTAGACCAGAGGCCTATGGCACCCTATTCCCTATATAGTGCACTACTTTAGACCAGAGCCCTATGGCACCCTATTCCCTATATAGTGCACTACTTTAGACCAGAGCCCTATGACACCCTATTCCCTATATAGTGCACTACTTTAGACCAGAGCCCTATGACACCCTATTCCCTATATAGTGCACTACTTTAGACCAGAGCCCTATGGCACCCTATTCCCTATATAGTGCACTACTTTAGACCAGAGCCCTATTCCCTATATAGTGCACTACTTTAGACCAGAGCCCTATGGCACCCTATTCCCTATATAGTGCACTACTTTAGACCAGAGGCCTATTGTCATGTTTTGTCATATATTGTCTTGTCATTTTGCTTTCCCTTCTGTTCGTTTTCCCCCTGCTGGTCTTATTAGGTTCGTTCCCTTTTTTCTCTCTCCCTCCCTCTCTCTCTTCTCTCTATCGTTCCGTCCCTGCTCCCAGCTGTTCCTATTCCCCTAATCAATCATCTAATCTTTTCACACCTGTTCCGTATCTTGCCCTCTGATTAGAGTCCCTATTTCTCCCCTTGTCTTCCGTTTCTGTCCTGTCGGATCCTTGTATATTGTTCGCCGTGCTGTGTCTTTGTCTCGCCCTGTCGTGTCTTGTTTCCCTCAGATGCTGCGTGTGAGCAGGTGTCTGAGTCTGCTACGGTCGGTGCCTTCCCGAGGCAACCTACAGTTTATGGTCGAGTCTCCAGTCTGTCCTCGTCACTACGAGTGGAATTAGTTTTTTATGTTTTGTTTTCTGCTCTGATTTGTCTAGGAGTATTGCCTATTTCCTTTACTGGAATAAAGACTCTGTTTTCGCCAAGTCGCTTTTGGGTCCTCATTCACCTGCATAACAGAAGGATCCGACCAAGAATGGACCCAGCGACTATGGATTCTCTCTACTCTACTCTCGAGTTCCAGGGAGCGATGCTCGGCAGACACGAGCAGGAATTGTCTGCTGCTCGGCATGCCGTTGAGACCCTGGCCGCTCAGGTCTCCGACCTCTCAGGACAGTATCAGAGTCTTCGTCTCGTGCCACCAGCTACTTCCGGGTCTTCCGAGCCTCCGGAACCTAGGGTTAATAACCCACCATGTTATTCTGGGCAGCCCACTGAGTGCCGCTCCTTTCTCACCCAGTGTGATATAGTGTTCTCTCTCCAACCCAACATATACTCAAGAGAGAGAGCTCGGATTGCCTACGTCATATCACTCCTTACTGGTCGGGCTCGGCAGTGGGGCACAGCTATCTGGGAGGCAAGTGCTGAGTGTACTAACGATTATCTGAACTTTAAAGAGGAGATGATAAGGGTTTTTGATCGTTCAGTTTTTGGGAAAGAAGCTTCCTGGTCCCTGTCTTCCCTATGTCAAGGTAATCGATCCATAACGGATTACTCTATAGAGTTTCGCACTCTTGCTGCCTCCAGTAACTGGAACGAGCCGGCGTTGCTCGCTCGTTTTCTGGAGGGACTCCACGCTAAGGTTAAGGATGAGATTCTCTCTCGGGAGGTTCCATCCAGTGTGGATTCTTTGATTGAACTCGCTATTCGCATTGAACGACGGGTAGATCTTCATCACCGAGCTCATAGAAGAGAGCTCGCGTTAACTGTGTCTCCCCTCTCTCCGACACTACCATCTTTTCCCACTGACTCTGGCGTTGAGCCCATGCAGCTGGGGGGTATTCGCATTTCGACTAAGGAGAGGGAACGGAGAATCACCAACCGCCTCTGTCTCTATTGCGGTTCCGCTGGTCATTTTGTCATTTCATGTCCAGTTAAAGGCCAGAGCTCATCAGTAAGCGAAGGGCGACTGATAAGCGCTACTAGACGGTCCTCTCCGTCAAGTACCTGTACTACCTTACCGGTCCATCTACGCTGGACCGGATCGGCAGCTTCCTGCAGTGCATTAATAGACTCTGGGGCGGAGGGCTGTTTTATGGACGAAGCCTGGGCTCGGGAACATGACATTCCTCTCAGACAGTTAGGGAGCCCACGGTCATGTTTGCCTTGGATGGTAGTCCTCTCCCCAGTATATTATGTGAAACACTACCTTTAACCCTCACTGTATCTGGTAACCATAGTGAGACCATTTCTTTTTTGATTTTTTGTTCACCTTTTACACCTGTTGTTTTGGGTCATCCCTGGCTAGTGTGTCATAATCCTTCTTTTGATTGGTCTAGTAATTCTATCCTATCCTGGAACGTTTCTTGTCATGTGAAGTGTTTAATGTCTGCTATCCCTCCTGTTTCTTCTGTCCCCTCTTCTCAGGAGGAACCTGGTGATTTGACAGGAGTGCCGGAGGAATATCATGATCTGCGCTCGGTCTTCAGTCGGTCCAGAGCCAACTCCCTTCCTCCTCACCGGTCGTATGATTGTTGTTCTGATCTCCTCAAGAAGCGTTTTGCATCCGCTCCTATCCTTGTTGCACCTGACGTCACTAAACAGTTTATTGTTGAGGTTGACGCGTCGGGGGTGGGCGTGGGAGCCATTCTGTCCCAGCGCTCCGATACTGACGATGGGGTCCATCCTTGTGCGTATTTTTCTCATCGCCTGTCACCGTCGGAACGTAACTATGATGTGGCTAACCGCGAACTGCTCGCCATCCGTTTAGCCCTAGGCAAATGGCGACAGTGGTTGGAGGGGGCGACCGTTCCTTTTGTCGTTTGGACTGACCAAAGGAACCTTGAGTACATCCGTTCTGCCAAACGACTGAATGCGCGTCATGCTCGTTGGGCATTGTTCTTCGCTCGTTTCGAGTTCGTTATTTCTTATTGCCCGGGAACTAAGAACACCAAGCCTCATGCTTTATCCCGTCTCTTTAGTTCTTCTGTGGCTTCTACCGATCCCGAGGGGATCCTTCCTGTTGGGCGTGTTGTCGGGTTGACTGTCTGGGGTATTGAGAGACAGGTTAAGCAAGCACTCACTCACACTCCGTCGCCGCGCGCTTGTCCTAGTAACCTTCTTTTCGTTCCTGTCTCTACTCGTCTGGCTGTTCTTCAGTGGGCGCACTCTGCCAAGTTAGCTGGCCACCCCGGCATTCGGGGTACGCTTGCTTCTATTCGCCAGCGGTTTTGGTGGCCTACTCAGGAGCGTGACACGCGCCGTTTCGTGGCTGCGTGTTCGGACTGCGCGCAGAATAAGTCTGGTAATTTTTTTTCTGCTTCTGCTCCTGGTCTTGCTGGGTCTCAGTCTGTTCCCTGCCACCGCATCTCTCCTGTTCTTGTTCCTGCCCTTGCTGTGTCTCAGTCTGTCCCTAGTTGTTACTCTCCTGGCCTGTTTGGTCCTGTTTGCTCTAAAGCTTTCAGTTCTCTACCCGTGTCTCATTTTTTTTTTAGAGTAGTACCCTAGTTTCCCTTTTTATCGTTTTCCGTTACGGTCCTGAGGAGAGGAGTTGGGTTCTTTCTCGGGACGTGCTGGACCGTTTGTGATCTATGATTTCCTCCGTTGCCGCCAGTGTTCCTCCTCGAGTGCGCCAGGAGGCGCTCGGTGAGTGGGGGGGTACTGTCATGTTTTGTCATATATTGTCTTGTCATTTTGCTTTCCCTTCTGTTCGTTTTCCCCCTGCTGGTCTTATTAGGTTCGTTCCCATTTTTCTCTCTCCCTCCCTCTCTCTCTTCTCTCTATCGTTCCGTCCCTGCTCCCAGCTGTTCCTATTCCCCTAATCAATCATCTAATCTTTTCACACCTGTTCCGTATCTTGCCCTCTGATTAGAGTCCCTATTTCTCCCCTTGTCTTCCGTTTCTGTCCTGTCGGATCCTTGTATATTGTTCGCCGTGCTGTGTCTTTGTCTCGCCCTGTCGTGTCTTGTTTCCCTCAGATGCTGCGTGTGAGCAGGTGTCTGAGTCTGCTACGGTCGGTGCCTTCCCGAGGTAACCTACAGTTTATGGTCGAATCTCCAGTCTGTCCTCGTCACTACGAGTGGAATTAATTTTTTATGTTTTGTTTTCTGCTCTGATTTGTCTAGGAGTATTGCCTATTTCCTTTACTGGAATAAAGACTCTGTTTTCGCCAAGTCGCTTTTGGGTCCTCATTCACCTGCATAACACCTATGGCACCCTATTCCCTATATAGTGCACTACTTTAGACCAGAGCCCTATGGCACCCTATTCCCTATATAGTGCACTACTTTAGACCAGAGCCCTATGACACCCTATTCCCTATATAGTGCACTACTTTAGACCAGAGCCCTATGACACCCTATTCCCTATATAGTGCACTACTTTAGACCAGAGCCCCATATAACCCTATTCCCTATATAGTGCACTACTTTAGACCAGAGCCCTATGACACCCTATTCCCTATATAGTGCACTACTTTAGACCAGAGCCCTATGACACCCTATTCCCTATATAGTGCACTACTTTAGACCAGAGCCCTATGGCACCCTATTCCCTATATAGTGCACTACTTTAGACCAGAGCCCTATGGCACCCTATTCCCTATATAGTGCACTACTTTAGACCAGAGCCCTATGGCACCCTATTCCCTATATAGTGCACTACTTTAGACCAGAGGCCTATTCCCTATATAGTGCACTACTATAGACCAGAGCCCTATTCCCTATATAGTGCACTACTTTAGACCAGAGCCCTATGGCACCCTATTCCCTATATAGTGCACTACTATAGACCAGAGCCCTATTCCCTATATAGTGCACTACTTTAGACCAGAGGCCTAAATAATGCCATTTAGGACAAAGTCCTTGAGTTCCGCAGTAATTCAGATTTTCATTTCTCATACCATCAATCACTATCACTGATTGGCTAGAATCCACACACCTAGAATCCACACACACACACACACACACACACACACACACACACACACACACACACACACACACACACACACACACACACACACACACACACACACACACACACACACACACACACACACACACACACACACACACACACACACACACACACACACACATCACAGACTGTAGTAGAACTAGCTTCTGACAAGCAGAATGACAAATTGCTCTGATAACTTTCCAAACGTTACGACAAGAATACCAATAAGTTACGTCTGTAGAAACACAGTCGGAGTGGAGCACGACTCCACAACGAAACAGCTTCGTCTGTAGAAACACAGTCAGAGTGGAGCACGACTCCACAACGAAGCAGCTACGTCTGTAGAAACACAGTCAGAGTGGAGCACGACTCCACAACGAAGCAGCTACGTCTGTAGAAACACAGTCAGAGTGGAGCACGACTCTACAACGAAGCAGCTACGTCTGTAGAAACACAGTCAGAGTGGAGCACGACTCCACAACGAAGCAGCTACGTCTGTAGAAACACAGTCAGAGTGAAGCATGACTCCACAACGAAGCAGCTACGTCTGTAGAAAAAAAGTCAGAGTGGAGCATGACTCCACAACGAAGCAGCTACGTCTGTAGAAACACAGTCAGAGTGGAGCACGACTCCACAACGAAGCAGCTACGTGGGTAGAAACAGTCAGAGTGGAGCACGACTCCACATTGAAGCAGCTACGTCTGTAGAAACACAGTCAGAGTGGAGCACGACTCCACAACGAAGCAGCTACGTCTGTAGAAACACAGTCAGAGTGGAGCACGACTCCACATTGAAGCAGCTACATCTGTAGAAACACAGTCAGAGTGGAGCACGACTCCACATTGAAGCAGCTACGTCTGTAGAAACACAGTCAGAGTGGAGCATGACTCCACAACAAAGCAGCTACATCTGTAGAAACACAGTCAGAGTGGAGCACGACTCCACATTGAAGCAGCTACGTCTGTAGAAACACAGTCAGAGTGGAGCACGACTCCACATTGAAGCAGCTACGTCTGTAGAAACACAGTCAGAGTGGAGCATGACTCCACAACGAAGCAGCTACATACCAAGAGGCAAAAGGCCTCCTGCGGGGACAGGGGCCTGGGATTAAAAATACAAAATACATCACACAAAGCAACCATAACTGTCAGAGTGTCCATGATGAGTCTTTGAATGAAGAGATTGAGATAAAGCTGTCCAGTTCATTGCAGTCGCTAGCTGCAGCGAACTGAAAAAAGGAGCGACCCAGGGATGTGTGTGCTTTGGGGACCTTTAACAGAATGTGACTGGCAGAAAGGGTGTTGTATGTGGAAGATGAGGGCTGCAGTAGGTATCTCAGATAGGGGAGAGTGAGGCCTAAGAGGGTTTTATAAAAAAGCATCAACCAGTGGGTCTTGCAACGGGTATACAGAGATGACCAGTTTACAGAGGAGTATAGAGTGCAGTGATGTGTCCTATAAGGAGCATTGGTGGCAAATCTAATGGTCGGAAGGTAAAGAACATCTAGCCGCTCGAGAGCACCCCCTTACCTGCCGATCTATAAATTATGTCTCCGTAATCTAGCATGGGTAGGATGGTCATCTGAATCGGTGTTAGTTCGGCAGCAGGGGTGAAAGAGGAGTGATTACGATAGAGGAAACCGAGTCTAGATTTAACTTTAGCCTGCAGCTTTGATATATGCTGAGAGAAGGACAGTGTACTGTCTAGCCATACTCCCAAGTACTTGTATTAGGTGACTACCTCAAGCTCCAAACCCTCAGAGGTAGAAATCACACCTGTGGGAAGAGGGGCATTCTTCTTACCAAACCACATGACCTTTGTTTTGGAGGTGTTCGGAAAAGGGTTAAGGGCAGAGAAAGCTTGTTGGACACTAAGAAAGCTTTGTTGTATAACACAAAATCCCGGGAAGGGCCAGCTGAGTATAAGACTGTATCATCTGCATATAAATGGATGAGAGAGCTTCCTACTCCCTGAGCTATGTTGTTGATGTAAATTGAGAAGAGTGTGGGTCCTAGGATTGAGCCTTGGGGTACTCCCTTGGTGACAAGTAGTGGCTGAGACAGCAGATTTTCTGACTTTATACACTGCACTCTTTGAGAGAGGTAGTTAGCAAACCAGGCCAAAGACCCCTCAGAGACACCAATAATCCTTAGCCGGCCCACAAGAATGGAATGGTCTACCGTATCAAAAGCTTTGGCCAAGTCGATAAAAATAGCAGCAAAACATTGCTTAAAATGTAGGGCAATTGAGGACCTTTAAGGTTGCAGTGACACATCCATAACCTGAGTGGAAACCAGGTTGCTTACCAGAGAGAATACTACAGACATGAAGAAAGCTAGTCAGTTGATTATTGACACGTTTTTCCAAGACTTTTGATAAACAGGGCAAAATAGAAACAGGCCTAAAACAGTTAGGATCAGCTTGATCTCCCACCTTTAAATGAAGGACGAACTGCCTTCAAAGCAATGGGAACCTCCCCAGAAAGGAGAGACAGGTTAAAAAGGTCAGAGACATGCTTGGTGATGATAGCAGCAGCAACCTTATAGAAGAAAGGGTCTTAACCATCTGACCCATGACTCATGTAAGCCATGTAGAAACCTGACTGCCCCTATGATCGCACCCCCCTAGGGGCAGACATGGAACACCTCAGTAAAGAACACTAAGCATTAATCAACATCAGAGTGGATAAAGGAGAGCTGAGGTTACAGGGACCAACATTCTCTGAGTTTGTCAGTTTATTACAGACCATGTTGTCATGTCAACATTAGACCATGTTTAGGACAGACCGTGTTGCCATGTCAACATTAGACCATGTTTAGAACAGACCGTGTTGTCGTGTCAACATTAGACCATGTTGCCATGTCAACATTAGACCATGTTTAGAACAGACCGTGTTGCCGTGTCAACATTAGACTGTGTCAGATGTAAAGAGTGAAAACTAGTGGATATTGGAGAGCTGAGGCAGCAGGGACCAAAGATTCCTTTCCTTCCATCCTTCCTTCTTTCTGTCTTTCTTCTCTTTCAGTAAGAGGCCAGACATGCCATGTCACTGTGCTCATGTTGAGGTCATGCTACCGCCCGTCAACTGTCTACCCACAATGCATTAGGCTGCCACGCTGTGACTTAGCTGTGATGACCTGTCACTCTGGGCTATGGGGATAGACAAGATGGAAATAGGGGAGACAGATATGAGAAGGGGATGGAGTGAGAGAGAGATGGAGAGCGTAGTGCAGATAGAGAAAAAGAAACAGAGAGGGAAGAGAGAGAGAGAGAGAGAGAGAGAGAGAGAGAGAGAGAGAGAGAGAGAGAGAGAGAGAGAGAGAGAGAGAGAGAGAGAGAGAGAGAGAGAGAGAGAGAGAGATAAGTAGAGCGGTTGAGAGATGGACAGTCTACTCTGTGTTGACTGACAGTCCCCTTTATACTAAGGACTTTTTTATTGAACTGTAGTTGAGTGGTGGAAAGAAGTGTAGAGGAGAGGGGAAGAGAGAGTGGTGGAGAGAAGAAAGAGTGGTAGAGAGGGGAAGAGAGAGTGGTGGAGAGAAGAAAGAGTGGTAGAGAGGAGAAGAGAGTGGTGGAGAGAAGAAAGAGAGAGTGGTGGAGAGGAGAAGAGAGAGTGGTGGAGAGGAGAAGAGAGAGTGGTGGAGAGGAGAAGAGAGAGTGGTGGAGAGGAGAAGAGAGAGTGGTGGAGAGGAGAAGAGAGAGTGGTGGAGAGGAGAAGAGAGAGTGGTAGAGAGGAGAAGAGGAGAAGAGAGAGTGGTAGAGAGGAGAAGAGAGAGTGGTGGAGAGGAGAAGAGAGAGTGGTGGAGAGGAGAAGAGAGAGTGGTGGAGAGGAGAAGAGGAGAAGAGAGAGTGGTGGAGAGGAGAAGAGGAGAAGAGAGAGTGGTGGAGAGGAGAAGAGGAGAAGAGAGAGTGGTGGAGAGGAGAAGAGAGAGTGGTGGAGAGGAGAAGAGAGAGTGGTGGAGAGGAGAAGAGAGAGTGGTGGAGAGGAGAAGAGAGAGTGGTGGAGAGGAGAAGAGAGAGTGGTAGAGAGGAGAAGAGAGAGTGGTGGAGAGGAGAAGAGAGAGTGGTGGAGAGGAGAAGAGAGAGTGGTAGAGAGGAGAAGAGAGAGTGGTAGAGAGGAGAAGAGGAGAAGAGAGAGTGGTGGAGAGGAGAAGAGAGAGTGGTGGAGAAGAGAGAGTGGTGGAGAGGAGAAGAGAGAGTGGTGGAGAGGAGAAGAGAGAGTGGTGGAGAGGAGAAGAGAGAGTGGTGGAGAGGAGAAGAGAGAGTGGTGGAGAGGAGAAGAGAGAGTGGTGGAGAGAGAGAGGAGAAGAGGAGAAGAGAGAGTGGTGGAGAGGAGAAGAGAGAGTGGTGGAAGAGAGAGTGGTGGAGAGGAGAAGAGAGAGTGGTGGAGAGGAGAAGAGAGAGTGGTGGAGAAGAGAAGAGAGAGTGGTGGAGAGGAGAAGAGAGAGTGGTGGAGAGGAGAAGAGAGAGTGGTGGAGAGGAGAAGAGAGAGTGGTGGAGAAGAGAGAGAGGAGAAGAGGAGAAGAGAGAGTGGTGGAGAGGAGAAGAGAGAGTGGTGGAGAAGAGAGAGTGGTGGAGAGGAGAAGAGAGAGTGGTGGAGAGGAGAAGAGAGAGTGGTGGAGAAGAGAGAGTGGTGGAGAGGAGAAGAGAGAGTGGTGGAGAGGAGAAGAGAGAGTGGTGGAGAGGAGAAGAGAGAGTGGTGGAGAAGAGAGAGTGGTGGAGAGGAGAAGAGAGAGTGGTGGAGAGGAGAAGAGAGAGTGGTGGAGAAGAGAGAGTGGTGGAGAGGAGAAGAGAGAGTGGTGGAGAGGAGAAGAGAGAGTGGTGGAGAAGAGAGAGAGGAGAAGAGGAGAAGAGAGAGTGGTGGAGAGGAGAAGAGAGAGTGGTAGAGAGGAGAAGAGAGAGTGGTGGAGAGGAGAAGAGAGAGTGGTGGAGAGGAGAAGAGAGAGTGGTGGAGAGGAGAAGAGGAGAAGAGAGAGTGGTGGAGAGGAGAAGAGAGAGTGGTAGAGAAGAGAAGAGGAGAAGAGAGAGTGGTAGAGAGGAGAAGAGGAGAAGAGAGAGTGGTGGAGAAGAGAAGAGGAGAAGAGAGAGTGGTAGAGAGGAGAAGAGGAGAAGAGAGAGTGGTGGAGAGGAGAAGAGAGAGTGGTGGAGAGGAAGAAGAGAGAGAGAGAGGAGAAGAGAGAGAGAGAAGAGAGAGTGGTGGAGAGGAGAGAGAGTGGTGGAGAGGAGAAGAGAGAGTGGTAGAGAGGAGAAGAGGAGAAGAGAGAGTGGTGGAGAGGAGAAGAGAGAAGAGAGAGTGGTGGAGAGGAGAAGAGAGAGTGGTGGAGAGAGGAGAAGAGGAGAAGAGAGAGTGGTGGAGAGGAGAAGAGGAGAAGAGAGAGAGTGGTGGAGAGGAGAAGAGAGAGTGGTGGAGAGGAGAAGAGGAGAAGAGAGAGTGGTGGAGAGGAGAAGAGAGAGTGGTGGAGAGAAGAGGAGAAGAGAGAGTGGTGGAGAGGAGAAGAGAGAGTGGTAGAGAGGAGAAGAGAGAGTGGTGGAGAGGAGAAGAGAGAGTGGTGGAGAGGAGAGGAGAAGAGAGAGTGGTGGAGAGGAGAAGAGAGAGTGGTGGAGAAGAGGAGAAGAGAGAGTGGTGGAGAGGAGAAGAGAGAGTGGTGGAGAAGGAGAAGAGAGAGTGGTGGAGAGGAGAAGAGTGGAGAGTGGAAGGAGAGGAGAAGAGAGAGTGGTGGAGAGGAGAAGAGAGAGTGGTAGAGAGAAGAGAGAGTGGTGGAGAGAGAAGAGAGAGTGGTGGAGAGGAGAAGAGAGAGTGGGAGAAGAGAGAGAGAAGAGAAGAGAGTGGTAGAGAGGAGAAGAGAGAGTGGTGGAGAGGAGAAGAGAGAGTGGTGGAGAGGAGAAGAGAGAGTGGTGGAGAGGAGAAGAGAGAGTGGTGGAGAGGAGAAGAGAGAGTGGTGGAGAGAGGAGAAGAGAGAGTGGTGGAGAGGAGAAGAGAGAGTGGTAGAGAGAGAGAAGAGGAGAGAGAGAGAGTGAGTGGAGAGGAGAAGAGAGAGTGGTGGAGAGGAGAAGAGAGAGTGGTGGAGAGGAGAAGAGGAGAAGAGAGAGTGGTAGAGAGGAGAAGAGGAGAAGAGAGAGTGGTAGAGAGGAGAAGAGGAGAAGAGAGAGTGGTAGAGAGGAGAAGAGGAGAAGAGAGAGTGGTAGAGAGGAGAAGAGAGAGTGGTGGAGAGGAGAAGAGGAGAAGAGAGAGTGGTGGAGAGGAGAAGAGAGAGTGGTGGAGAGGAGAAGAGAGAGTGGTAGAGAGGAGAAGAGGAGAAGAGAGAGTGGTGGAGAGGAGAAGAGAGAGTGGTGGAGAGGAGAAGAGAGAGTGGAGGAGAAGAGGAGAAGAGAGAGTGGAAGAGAGGAGAAGGTGGAGAGGAGAAGAGAGAGTGGTAGAGAGGAGAAGAGAGAGTGGAGAGGAGAAGAAGAGAGAGTGGTGGAGAGGAGAAGAGAGAGAGAGAGAGAGTGGTGGAGAGGAGAGAGAGTGGAGAGAGGAGAAGAGAGAGTGGTGGGAGAGGAGAAGAGAGAGAGAGAGTGGTAGAGAGGAGAAGAGAGAGTGGTAGAGAGGAGAAGAGAGAGTGGTGGAGAGGAGAAGAGAGAGTGGTGGAGAGGAGAAGAGAGAGTGGTGGAGAGGAGAAGAGAGAGTGGTAGAGAGGAGAAGAGAGAGTGGTAGAGAGGAGAAGAGAGAGTGGTGGAGAGGAGAAGAGGAGAAGAGAGAGTGGTGGAGAGGAGAAGAGAGAGTGGTAGAGAGGAGAAGAGAGAGTGGTGGAGAGGAGAAGAGAGAGTGGTGGAGAGGAGAAGAGGAGAAGAGAGAGTGGTGGAGAGGAGAAGAGAGAGTGGTGGAGAGGAGAAGAGAGAGTGGTAGAGAGGAGAAGAGAGAGGAGAGGAGAAGAGAGAGTGGTGGAGAGGAGAAGAGAGTGGTGGAGAGGAGAAGAGAGAGTGGTGGAGAGGAGAAGAGAGTGGTGGAGAGGAGAAGAGAGAGTGGTGGAGAGGAGAAGAGAGAGTGGTGGAGAGGAGAAGAGAGAGTGGTGGAGAGGAGAAGAGAGAGTGGTAGAGAGGAGAAGAGAGAGTGGTGGAGAGGAGAAGAGAGAGAGAGTGGAGAGAGAGGAGAAGAGAGAGAGAGGAGAAGAGAGAGTGGTGGAGAGGAGAAGAGAGAGTGGTGGAGGAGAAGAGAGAGTGGTGGAGAGGAGAGAAGAGAGTGGTGGTGGAGAGAGGAGAAGAGAGAGTGGTGGAGAGGAGAAGAGAGAGTGGTGGAGAGGAGAAGAGAGAGTGGTGGAGAGGAGAAGAGAGAGTGGTAGAGAGGAGAAGAGAGAGTGGTGGAGAGGAGAGAAGAAGAGAGAGTGGTGGAGAGGAGAGAAGAGAGAGTGGTGGAGAGGAGAAGAGAGAGTGGTGGAGAGGAGAAGAGAGAGTGGTGGAGAGGAGAAGAGAGAGTGGTGGAGAGGAGAAGAGAGAGTGGTGGAGAGGAGAAAGAGAGAGTGGTGGAGAGGAGAAGAGAGAGTGGTGGAGAGGAGAAGAGAGAGTGGTGGAGAGGAGAAGAGAGAGTGGTGGAGAGGAGAAGAGAGAGTGGTGAGAGAGAGGAGAGGAGAGGAGAAGAGAGTGGTGGAGAGGAGAAGAGAGAGTGGTGGAGAGGAGAAGAGAGAGTGGTGGAGAGGAGAAGAGAGAGTGGTAGAGAGGAGAAGAGAGAGTGGTGGAGAGGAGAAGAGAGAGTGGAAGAGAGAGGAGAAGAGAGAGTGGTGGAGAGGAGAAGAGAGAGTGGTGAGAGAGGAGAAGAGGAGAAGAGAGAGTGGTGGAGAGGAGAAGAGAGAGAGGAGAAGAGAGAGTGGTGGAGAGGAGAAGAGAGAGTGGTGGAGAGGAGAAGAGGAGAAGAGAGAGTGGTGGAGAGGAGAAGAGAGAGTGGTGGAGAGGAGAAGAGAGAGTGGTGGAGAGGAGAAGAGAGAGTGGTGGAGAGAGAGAAGAGAGAGAGAAGAGAGAGTGGTGGAGAGAGGAGAAGAGAGAGTGGTGGAGAGGAGAAGAGAGAGTGGTGGAGAGGAGAAGAGAGAGTGGTGGAGAGGAGAAGAGAGAGTGGTGGAGAGGAGAAGAGGAGAAGAGAGAGTGGTGGAGAGGAGAAGAGGAGAGAGAAGAGAGTGGTGGAGAGAAGAGAAGAGGAGAAGAGAGAGTGGTGGAGAGGAGAAGAGGAGAAGAGGTGTGGTGGAGAGGAGAAGAGAGAGTGGTGGAGAGGAGAAGAGAGAGTGGTGGAGAGGAGAAGAGAGTGGTGGAGAGGAGAGAGGAGAAGAGAGAGTGGTGGAGAGGAGAAGAGGAGAAGAGAGAGTGGTGGAGAGAGAAGAGGAGAAGAGAGAGTGGTGGAGAGGAGAAGAGAGAGTGGTGGAGAGGAGAAGAGAGAGTGGTGGAGAGGAGAAGAGAGAGTGGTGGAGAGGAGAAGAGAGAGTGGTGGAGAGGAGAAGAGAGAGAGTGGTAGAGAGGAGAAGAGAGAGTGGTAGAGAGGAGAAGAGAGAGTGGTGGAGAGGAGAAGAGAGAGTGGTGGAGAGGAGAAGAGAGAGTGGTGGAGAGGAGAAGAGAGAGTGGTGGAGAGGAGAAGAGAGAGTGGTGGGAGAGGAGAAGAGAGAGTGGTGGAGAGGAGAAGAGAGAGTGGTGGAGAAGAGAGAGTGGTGGAGAGGAGAAGAGAGAGTGGTGGAGAGGAGAAGAGAGAGTGGTGGAGAGGAGAAGAGAGAGTGGTGGAGAGGAGAAGAGAGAGTGGTGAAGTAGAGTGGAGGAGAAGAGAGAGAGTGGTAGAGAGGAGAAGAGAGAGTGGTAGAGAGGAGAAGAGAGAGTGGTGGAGAGGAGAAGAGAGAGTGGTGGAGAGGAGAAGAGAGAGTGGTAGAGAGGAGAAGAGAGAGTGGTAGGAGAGGAGAAGAGAGAGTGGTGGAGAGGAGAAGAGAGAGTGGTGGAGAGGAGAAGAGAGAGTGGTAGAGAGGAGAAGAGAGAGTGGTGGAGAGAGAGAAGAGAGTGGTGGAGAGAGAGAGAAGAGAGAGTGGTGGAGAGGAGAAGAGAGAGTGGTGGAGAGGAGAAGAGAGAGTGGTAGAGAGGAGAAGAGAGAGTGGTGGAGAGGAGAAGAGAGAGTGGTGGAGAGGAGGAGAGAGTGGTGGAGAGAGAGGAGAAGAGAGAGTGGTGGAGAGGAGAAGAGAGAGTGGTGGAGAGGAGAAGAGAGAGTGGTGGAGAGGAGAAGAGAGAGTGGTGGAGAGGAGAAGAGAGAGTGGTGGAGAGGAGAAGAGAGAGTGGTGGAGAGGAGAAGAGAGTGGTGGAGAGGAGAAGAGAGAGTGGTGGAGAGGAGAAGAGAGAGTGGTGGAGAGGAGAAGAGAGAGTGGTGGAGAGAGAGAGGAGAAGAGAGAGTGGTGGAGAGGAGAAGAGAGAGTGGTGGAGAGGAGAAGAGAGAGTGGTGGAGAGGAGAAGAGAGAGTGGTGGAGAGGAAGAGAGAGTGGTGGAGAGGAGAAGAGAGAGTGGTGGAGAAGAGAGAGTGGTGGAGAGGAGAAGAGAGAGTGGTGGAGGAGAGAGAGAGGAGAAGAGAGAGTGGTGGAGAGGAGAAGAGAGAGTGGTAGAGAGGAGAAGAGAGAGTGGTGGAGAGGAGAAGAGAGAGTGGTGGAGGAGGAGAGGAGAAGAGAGAGTGGTGGAGAGGAGAGAGAGTGGTGGAGAGGAGAGAGAGAGAGAGAGTGGTGGAGAGGAGAAGAGAGAGTGGTAGAGAGGAGAAGAGAGAGTGGTGGAGAGGAGAAGAGAGTGGTGGAGAGGAGGAGAGAGAAGAGAGAGTGGTGGAGAGGAGAAGAGAGAGTGGTAGAGAGGAGAAGAGAGAGTGGTAGAGAGGAGGAGAGAGAGTGGTGGAGAGAGAAGTGGTGGAGAGAGAGTGGTGGAGAGAGAAGAGAGAGTGGTGGAGAGGAGAAGAGAGAGTGGTGGAGAGGAGAAGAGAGAGTGGTGGAGAGGAGAGAGGAGGAGAGGAGAAGAGAGAGTGGTGGAGAGGAGAAGAGAGAGTGGTAGAGAGGAGAAGAGAGAGTGGTGGAGAGGAGAGAGGAGGAGAGGAGAAGAGAGAGTGGTGGAGAGGAGAAGAGAGAGTGGTAGAGAGGAGAAGAGAGAGTGGTGGAGAGGAGGAGAGGAGAAGAGAGAGTGGTGGAGAGGAGAAGAGAGAGTGGTAGAGAGGAGAAGAGAGAGTGGTGGAGAGGAGGAGAGGAGAAGAGAGAGTGGTGGAGAGGAGAAGAGAGAGTGGTGGAGAGGAGAAGAGAGAGTGGTGGAGAGGAGAAGAGAGAGTGGTGGAGAGGAGAAGAGAGAGTGGTGGAGAGGAGAAGAGAGAGTGGTGGAGAGGAGAAGAGGAGAAGAGAGAGTGGTGGAGAAGAGAAGAGAGAGTGGTGGAGAGGAGAAGAGAGAGTGGTAGAGAGGAGAAGAGAGAGTGGAGGAGAGGAGAAGAGAGAGTGGTGGAGAGGAGAAGAGGAGAAGAGAGAGTGGTGGAGAGGAGAAGAGGTGAAGAGAGAGTGGTGGAGAGGAGAAGAGGAGAAGAGAGAGTGGTGGAGAGGAGAAGAGAGAGTGGTGGAGAGGAGAAGAGAGAGTGGTGGAGAAGAGAAGAGGTGAAGAGAGAGTGGTGGAGAGGAGAAGAGGAGAAGAGAGAGTGGTGGAGAGGAGAAGAGAGAGTGGTGGAGAGGAGAAGAGAGAGTGGTGGAGAGGAGAAGAGAGAGTGGTGGAGAGGAGAAGAGAGAGTGGTGGAGAGGAGAAGAGAGAGTGGTGGAGAGGAGAAGAGAGAGTGGTGGAGAGGAGAAGAGAGAGTGGTAGAGAGGAGAGAGTGGTGGAGAGGAGAAGAGAGAGTGGTAGAGAGGAGAAGAGAGAGTGGTGGAGAGGAGAAGAGAGAGTGGTGGAGAGGAGAAGAGAGAGTGGTAGAGAGGAGAAGAGAGAGTGGTAGAGAGGAGAGAGTGGTGGAGAGGAGAAGAGAGAGTGGTAGAGAGGAGAAGAGAGAGTGGTGGAGAGGAGAAGAGAGAGTGGTGGAGAGGAGAAGAGAGAGTGGTGGAGAGGAGAAGAGAGAGTGGTAGAGAGGAGAAGAGAGAGTGGTAGAGAGGAGAGAGTGGTGGAGAGGAGAAGAGAGAGTGGTAGAGAGGAGAGAGTGGTGGAGAGGAGAAGAGAGAGTGGTAGAGAGGAGAGAGTGGTGGAGAGGAGAAGAGAGAGTGGTAGAGAGGAGAAGAGGAGAAGAGAGAGTGGTAGAGAGAAGAGAGGAGGAGAGAGGAGAGAAGAGGAGAGAGGAGAGAGGAGAAGAGTGGTGGAGGGAAGAGAGGAGAGACAGTGACTACGTTTACATGCACAGAGTATTCCAGACAGAAGCTCATATCCAGCTTCAGGTCTAATTCGGGATAAGCTGCTCACATGCACCTTTCATATCCCTGTATCTATGAATAAACAGAATATTCCTCATTGAATATGGGTTAAACGGAATAGTAACTAAAATCTGGACACTGACGGTAGGCCAACAGTACAACCTCTCACATGTAGTATAACAATAACTCCTGCAGAATTATACATTTGTTGCAGTGAAATTATACATAATGTTGATTTTGTCTTGGGAACAGGAGTGGAGAAATATATGATTTATTTACTTCGGCATCTCTTGAGAAAATGTGAATGGGCGTGTAATGTGTTATCTTTGACACTGTTATGCAAGCAGACAGTATTCCAACCACATCAGATATGCACCCAGGACCAACTGAAGTCTTAAAACCGGTCAAACGGATAAGATTTGGACATTTTGCACAGGATCAATCTTTCCACTGTTTTGGATGTTACTGAGTTTTCTCCCCGGTCCCTAAAGGAAATGGAACACTTTACCAGTGTTGACAACATTACTAATGCATTCATTCTATCAATGTAAGACAGTATTCTGCTGAGCACTACTTTATTTAGTCTTCTGGGGAAACAAGTTATGACAGAAGAGAAGCTGTATGTATCTAACTATAGTTGACAAACAAATGGCCAACCAAATGTCAATAATTATAACACTGGCCAACCAAATGTCAATAATTATAACACTGGCCAACCAAATGTCAGAAATTATATTACTGGCCAACCAAATGTCCACCAAATTATAATACTGGCCAACCAAATGTCAGAAATTATATTACTGGCCAACCAAATGTCCAGAAATTATAATACTGGCCAACCAAATGTCAGAAATTATAATACTGGCCAACCAAATGTCAGAAATTATAATACTGGCCAACCAAATGTCAGAAATTATAATACTGGCAAATGTCAGAAATTAAATGTCAGAAATTATAATACTGGCCAACCAAATGTCAGAAATTATAAACTGGCCAACCAAATGTCAGAAATTATAATACTGGCCAACCAAATGTCAGAAATTATAATACTGGCCAACCAAATGTCAGAAATTATAATACTGGCCAACCAAATGTCAGAAATTATAATACTGGCCAACCAAATGTCAGAAATTATAACACTGGCCAACCAAATGTCAGAAATTATAATACTGGCCAACCAAATGTCAGAAATTATAATACTGGCCAACCAAATGTCAGAAATTATAATACTGGCCAACCAAATGTCAGAAATTATAATACTGGCCAACCAAATGTCAGAAATTATAATACTGGCCAACCAAATGTCAGAAATTATAATACTGGCCAACCAAATGTCAGAAATTATAATACTGGCCAACCAAATGTCAGAAATTATAATACTGGCCAACCAAATGTCAGAAATTATAATACTGGCCAACCAAATGTCAGAAATTATAATACTGGCCAACCAAATGTCAGAAATTAACCAAATGTCAGCCAACCAAATGTCAGAAATTATAATACTGGCCAACCAAATGTCAGAAATTATAATACTGGCCAACCAAATGTCAGAAATTATAATACTGGCCAACCAAATGTCAGAAATTATAATACTGGCCAACCAAATGTCAGAAATTATAATACTGGCCAACCAAATGTCAGAAATTATAATACTGGCCAACCAAATGTCAGAAATTATAAATGTCAGAAATTATAATACTGGCCAACCAAATGTCAGAAATTATAATACTGGCCAACCAAATGTCAGAAATTATAATACTGGCCAACCAAATGTCAGAAATTATAATACTGGCCAACCAAATGTCAGAAATTATAATACTGGCCAACCAAATGTCAGAAATTATAATACTGGCCAACCAAATGTCAGAAATTATAATACTGGCCAACCAAATGTCAGAAATTATAAATGTCAAAGAAATTATAATACTGGCCAACCAAATGTCAGAAATTATAATACTGGCCAACCAAATGTCAGAAATTATAATACTGGCCAACCAAATGTCAGAAATTATAATACTGGCCAACCAAATGTCAGAAATTATAATACTGGCCAACCAAATGTCAGAAATTATAATACTGGCCAACCAAATGTCAGAAATTATAATACTGGCCAACCAAATGTCAGAAATTATAATACTGGCCAACCAAATGTCAGAAATTATAATACTGGCCAACCAAATGTCAGAAATTATAATACTGGCCAACCAAATGTCAGAAATTATAATACTGGCCAACCAAATGTCAGAAATTATAATACTGGCCAACCAAATGTCAGAAATTATAATACTGGCCCAAACAGAAATTATAAATGGCCAACCAAATGTCAGAAATTATAATACTGGCCAACCAAATGTCAGAAATTATAATACTGGCCAACCAAATGTCAGAAATTATAATACTGGCCAACCAAATGTCAGAAATTATAATACTGGCCAACCAAATGTCAGAAATTATAATACTGGCCAACCAAATGTCAGAAATTATAATACTGGCCAATCAAATGTCAGAAATTATAATACTGGCCAACCAAATGTCAGAAATTATAATACTGGCCAACCAAATGTCAGAAATTATAATACTGGCCAACCAAATGTCAGAAATTATAATACTGGCCAACCAAATGTCAGAAATTATATTACTGGCCAACCAAATGTCAGAAATTATAATACTGGCCAACCAAATGTCAGAAATTATAATACTGGCCAACCAAATGTCAGAAATTATATTACTGGCCAACTAAATGTCCAAGAAATTATAATACTGGCCAACCAAATGTCAGAAATTATAATACTGGCCAACCAAATGTCAGAAATTATAATACTGGCCAACCAAATGTCAGAAATTATAATACTGGCCAACCAAATGTCAGAAATTATAATACTGGCCAACCAAATGTCAGAAATTATAATACTGGCCAACCAAATGTCAGAAATTATATTACTGGCCAACCAAATGTCAGAAATTATAATACTGGCCAACCAAATGTCAGAAATTATGGCCAACCAAATGTCACTGGCCAACCAAATGTCAGAAATTATAATACTGGCCAACCAAATGTCAGAAATTATAATACTGGCCAACCAAATGTCAGAAATTATAATACTGGCCAACCAAATGTCAGAAATTATAATACTGGCCAACCAAATGTCAGAAATTATAATACTGGCCAACCAAATGTCAGAAATTATAATACTGGCCCAAATGTCAGAAATTATAATACTGGCCAACCAAATGTCAAATTATAATACTGGCCAACCAAATGTCAGAAATTATAATACCAACCAAATGTCAGAAATTATAATACTGGCCAACCAAATGTCAGAAATTATAATACTGGCCAACCAAATGTCAGAAATTATAATACTGGCCAACCAAATGTCAGAAATTATAATACTGGCCAACCAAATGTCAGAAATTATAATACTGGCCAACAAATGTCAAATGTCAGAAATTATAATACTGGCCAACCAAATGTCAGAAATTATAATACTGGCCAACCAAATGTCAGAAATTATAATACTGGCCAACCAAATGTCAGAAATTATAATACTGGCCAACCAAATGTCAGAAATTATATACTGGCCAACAAATGTCAGAAATTATAATACCAAATGTCAGAAATTATAATACTGGCCAACCAAATGTCAGAAATTATAATACTGGCCAACCAAATGTCAGAAATTATAATACTGGCCAACCAAATGTCAGAAATTATAATACTGGCCAACCAAATGTCAGAAATTATAATACTGGCCAACCAAATGTCACCAAATTATAATACTGGCCAACCAAATGTCAGAAATTATAATACTGGCCAACCAAATGTCAGAAATTATAATACTGGCCAACCAAATGTCAGAAATTATAATACTGGCCAACCAAATGTCAGAAAATGTCAGAAATCAGAAATTATAATACTGGCCAACCAAATGTCAGAAATTATAATACTGGCCAACCAAATGTCAGAAATTATAATACTGGCCAACAAATGTCAGAAATTATAATACTGGCCAACCAAATGTCAGAAATTATTACTGGCCAACCAAATGTCAGAAATTATAATACTGGCCAACCAAATGTCAGAAATTATAATACTGGCCAACCAAATGTCAGAAATTATAATACTGGCCAACCAAATGTCAGAAATTATAATACTGGCCAACCAAATGTCAGAAATTATAATACTGGCCAACCAAATGTCAGAAATTATAATACTGGCCAACCAAATGTCAGAAATTATAATACTGGCCAACCAAATGTCAGAAATTATAATACTGGCCAACCAAATGTCAGAAATTATAATACTGGCCAACCAAATGTCAGAAATTATATTACTGGCCAACCAAATGTCAGAAATTATAATACTGGCCAACCAAATGTCAGAAATTATAATACTGGCCAACCAAATGTCAGAAATTATAATACTGGCCAACCAAATGTCAGAAATTATAATACTGGCCAACCAAATGTCAGAAATTATAATACTGGCCAACCAAATGTCAGAAATTATAATACTGGCCAACCAAATGTCAGAAATTATATACTGGCCAATACTGGCCAACCAAATGTCAGAAATTATAATAACTGGCCAACCAAATGTCAGAAATTATAATACTGGCCAACCAAATGTCAGAAATTATAATACTGGCCAACCAAAAATGCCAACCAAATGTCAGAAATTATAATACTGGCCAACCAAATGTCAGAAATTATAATACTGGCCAACCAAATGTCAGAAATTATAATACTGGCCAACCAAATGTCAGAAATTATAATACTGGCCAACCAAATGTCAGAAATTATAATACTGGCCAACCAAATGTCAGAAATTATAATACTGGCCAACCAAATGTCAGAAATTATAATACTGGCCAACCAAATGTCAGAAATTATAATACTGGCCAATGTCAGAAATGTCAAAGAAATTATAATACTGGCCAACCAAATGTCAGAAATTATAATACTGGCCAACCAAATGTCAGAAATTATAATACTGGCCAACCAAATGTCAGAAATTATAATACTGGCCAACCAAATGTCAGAAATTATAATACTGGCCAACCAAATGTCAGAAATTATAATACTGGCCAACCAAATGTCAGAAATTATAATACTGGCCAACCAAATGTCAGAAATTATAATACTGGCCAACCAAATGTCGGAAATTATAATATTGCCAACCAAATGTCAGAAATTATAATACTGGCCAACCAAATGTCAGAAATTATAATACTGGCCAACCAAATGTCAGAAATTATAATACTGGCCAACCAAATGTCAGAAATTATAATACTGGCTGGCAAATGTCAGAAATTATAACCAAATGTCAGAAATTATAATACTGGCCAACCAAATGTCAGAAATTAAATGGCCAACCAAATGTCAGAAATTATAATACTGGCCAACCAAATGTCAGAAATTATAATACTGGCCAACCAAATGTCAGAAATTATAATACTGGCCAACCAAATGTCAGAAATTATAATACTGGCCAACCAAATGTCAGAAATTATAATACTGGCCAACCAAATGTCCACCAAATTATAATACTGGCCAACCAAATGTCAGAAATTATAACACTGGCCAATCAAATGTCAGAAATTATAATACTGGCCAACCAAATGTCAGAAATTATAATACTGGCCAACCAAATGTCAATAATTATAATACTGGCCAACCAAATGTCAGAAATTATAATACTGGCCAACCAAATGTCCACCAAATTATAATACTGGCCAACCAAATGTCAGAAATTATAATACTGGCCAACCAAATGTCCACCAAATTATAATACTGGCCAACCAAATGTCAGAAATTATAATACTGGCCAACCAAATGTCTACCAAATTATAATACTGGCCTACCAAATTTCTACCAAATTATAATACTGGCCAACCAAATGTCCACCAAATTATAATACTGGCCAACCAAATGTCAGAAATTATAATACTGGCCAACCAAATGTCAGAAATTATAATACTGGCCAACCAAATGTCACCAAATTATAATACTGGCCAACCAAATGTCCACCAAATTATAATACTGGCCAACCAAATGTCAGAAATTATAATACTGGCCAACCAAATGTCAGAAATTATAATACTGGCCAACCAAATTTCCACCAAATTATAATACTGGCCAACCAAATGTCAGAAATTATAATACTGGCCTACCAAATGTCAGAAATTATAATACTGGCCTACCAAATGTCAGAAATTATAATACTGGCCAACCAAATGTCAGAAATTATAACACTGGCCAATCAAATGTCAGAAATTAAATACTGGCCAACCAAATGTCAGAAAATACTGGCCAACCAAATGTCAGAAATTATAATACTGGCCAATCAAATGTCAGAAATTATAATACTGGCCAACCAAATGTCAGAAATTATAATACTGGCCAACCAAATGTCAGAAATTATAATACTGGCCAACCAAATGTCAGAAATTATAATACTGGCCAACAAATGTCAAATATAACACTCCACCAAATTATAATACTGGCCAACCAAATGTCAGAAATTATAAGAAATTCAAATGTAATAATTATAATACTGGCCAACCAAATGTCAGAAATTATAATACTGGCCAACCAAATGTCCAATTCAAATGTCAGAAATTATAATTAATACTGGCCAACCAAATGTCAGAAATTATAATACTGGCCTACCAAATTTCTACCAAATTATAATACTGGCCAACCAAATGTCAGAAATTATAATACTGGCCAACCAAATGTCAGAAATTATAATACTGGCCAACCAAATGTCAGAAATTATAATACTGGCCAACCAAATGTCAGAAATTATAATACTGGCCAATCAAATGTCAGAAATTATAATACTGGCCAACCAAATGTCAGAAATTATAATACTGGCCTACCAAATTTCTACCAAATTATAATACTGGCCAACCAAATGTCAGAAATTATAATACTGGCCAACCAAATGTCAGAAATTATAATACTGGCCAATCAAATGTCAGAAATTATAATACAGTAATTATGGACCAATCAAATGTCAGAAATTATAATACTGGCCATCAAATGTCAGAAATTATAATATCAAATGGCCATGACCTATCAAATGTCAGAAATTATAATACTGGCCTACCAAATGTCGGAAATTATAATATTGCCTACCAAATGTCGTAAATTATAATATTGTCTACCAAATGTCAGTAATTATAATATGACCTATCAAATGTAAGAAATTATAATATGACCTATCAAATGGCAGTAATTATAATATGACCTATCAAATGTAAGAAATTATAATATGACCTATCAAATGGCAGTAATTATTATATGACCTATCAAATGGCAGTAATTATTATATGACCTATCAAATGGCAGTAATTATAATATGACCTATCAAATGGCAGAAATTATAATATGACCTATCAAATGGCAGTAATTATTATATGACCTATCAAATGGCAGTAATTATTATATGACCAGTAATTATAATATCTATCAAATGGCAGTAATTAATTCAAATGGCAGTAATTATGACCTATCAAATGGCAGTAATGAAATGGCAGTAATTATTATATGACCTATCAAATGCAGTAATTATTATAATTATAATATGACCTATCAAATGGCAGTAATTATTATATGACCTATGAAATGGCAGTAATTATTATATGACCTATCAAATGTCAGTAATTATTATATGACCTATCAAATGTCAGTAATTATTATATGACCTATCAAATGTCAGAAATTATAATATGACCTATCAAATGTCAGTAATTATTATATGACCTATCAAATGTCAGTAATTATAATATGACCTATCAAATGGCAGTAATTATTATATGACCTATCAAATGGCAGTAATTATTATATGACCTATCAAATGGCAGTAATTATTATATGACCTATCAAATGTCAGTAATTATTATATGACCTATCAAATGGCAGTAATTATAATATGACCTATCAAATGGCAGAAATTATAAGCAGAAACGTGTCTAAATTAGGGGTGAAAGTAACCAGTAGTCCATTATAGTAAATTTTTTATAGTAAATTAATTTTAATAAATTAATTATAATTTTAAAAAGTATAGTATATTAATTATAGTAAATTATTTATCATTTATTAATTATAGTAAATTAAATTATTATGGTGGATGGAACTGCGCAGGTATAGCCTACTTTCTGAAGCGATTTGTTCAACAATCAGATGAAAACATCATCACCTATGATATGTGAAACGGAGCCAGCGCAGACCGTGAAAACAACAGTAAAAAGGGTTACATGTTGACATGTCACAGTATCCCGTCTAACATCAGCATTTCCCAGGCATCTTACCCGGGATTCACTTAACATAGCTTTTTCAGGTTATTGTCATCAGGGATATGATGTTTATATGCATCTACTAAAAACAGAAGACTGTTGCGATCGTTGTCTAAATAAGTGGACCAAGGCGCAGCGTGAGTAGAGTTCCACATTTTATTAATAGTGAACTTCCAAAAAACAACAACAAGATACAACGGTCGAAACCGACGTGGCGCACAATGGCCCTAACACAAAACAATATCCCACATCCCAGGTGGGTAAAAGGACAAACTAAATATGATCCCCAATTAGAGGCAACAATATTCAGCTGCCTCCAATTGGGAACTATATACACACACCAACCAAACCCACACCAAACCCCCCGAGTCACGCCCTGACCGAAAACACCATAGAGAACCCCCCCCAAAGGCTCCGGCCATGTTGCGGGACTGAACACCGTGCCTGGACTGGGAATCTGCGCAGTGCAAGGCTCCGGGCATAGCACCGGTGCAGGAAGCTCCGGGCCGTGGACCGCCATTGGAAGGTCTGGGCCGTGGACCGTCACTGGATGCTCTGGGCCGTGGACCGTCACTGGAGGTTCTGGGCTGTTAACCATCGCTGGAGACTCGCTGGAGGCCTGGTGCGTGGAGCCGGCACAGGACGTACCGGGCTGGAGAGGCACACTGGAGGCCTGGTGCGTGGAGCCGGCACAGGACGTACCGGGCTGGAGAGGCACACTGGAGGCCTGGTGCGTGGAGCCGGCACAGGACGTACCGGGCAGGAGAGGCACACTGGAGGCCTGGTGCGTGGAGCCGGCACAGGACGTACCGGGCTGGAGAGGCACACTGGAGGCCTGGTACGTGGAGCCGGCACAGGACGTACCGGGCTGGAGAGGCACACTGGAGGCCTGGTGCGTGGAGCCGGCACAGGACGTACCGGGCTGGAGAGGCACACTGGAGGCTTGGTACGTGGAGCCGGCACAGGTGTAACCGGACTGATGACACACTCTTCAGGGCAAAGTGCAGAATACACCTAACCAACATCTCTCTCCGATCTCCCTCCTCCAACTGCTCCATCGACTCCCAGCTCTCTCCTCGTCTCGGCCAACCGCCCCTTGTGCCCCCCCCCAAAACAAATCTTGGGGTTGCCCTTAGGCTCCTTGTGGCCGCGGACCCCGGCGTCGTCGATGTCCTTCATTAGGAAGGGTCTCGCATCCACCACACGCCCTGACCATAGAGGGCTCTCTGTAAAAGTTTGTGAAAGTTTTCGGTTTCAAGCCACATTTTCTCTCAGCCTCCTGAGTTTGAAGAGGAGCTGTTGGGCCTTCTTCACCACACTGTCTGTGTGGGTGGACCATTTCAGATTGTTGGTGATATGTACACAGAGGAACTTAAAACTTTCCAACTTTTCCACTGCTATTCCGTCGGTGTGGATAGGGGGGTGCTCCCTTTGCTGTTTCCTGAAGTTCCTGATCATCTCCTTAGTTTTGTTGACGTTGAGTGTGAGGTTATTTTCCTGACACCACACTCCGAGGGCGCTCACCTCCTCCCTGTAGGCTGTCTTGTCGTTGTTGGTTAATCAAGCCTACCACTGTTGTGTCGTCTGCAAATTTGATGTTTGAGTTGGAGGTGTGCATGGCCACACAGTTGTGGGTGAACAGGGAGCACAGGAGAGGGCTGAGAATGCACCCTTGTGGGATGCGGATCAGCTGAGTGGAGATGTTGTTTCCTACCTTCACCACCTGGGTGCGGCCTGTCAGGACCCTCGGAGTGTGGTGTCAGGACCCAGTTGAACAAGGTAGGGTCCAGACACAGGGTCTCAAGCTTAAGGACGAGTTTGGAGGGTACTCTGGTGTTGACTGCTGAGCTGTAGTCAATGAACAGCATTCTTACATAGGTAATCCTCTTGTCCAGATGGGTTAGGGCAGTGTACAGAGTGATGTCAATTGCATTGTCTGTGGACATATTGGGGCGGTAAGCAAATTGAAGTGGGTCGAGGATATGATCCTTGCCTAGTCTCCCAAAGCACTTCATGATGACAGAAGTGAGTGCTATGGGGCGGTAGTCATTTAGTTCAGTTACCTTAGATTTCTTGGGAACAGGAACAATGGTGGCCATCTTGAAGCATGTGGGGACAGCAGACTGGGATAAGGAGAGATTAAATGTGTCCGTAAACACTCTGCGCATGTTCTGAGGACGCGGCTAGGGATGCCGTCTGGGCCGGCAGCCTTGCGAGGGTTAACACGTTTAAATGTTTTACTCACGTCGGCCACAGAGAAGGAGAGCCCACAGTCTTTGGTAACGTGGCTGTGTCGGTGGCACTGTATTGTCCTCAAAGCACTCAAAGAAGTTGTTTAATTTGTCTGGGAGCAAGACAAGCAAGTCAATGTCCACAACGGGGCTGGTTTTCTTTTTGAAATCCGTGATTGACTGTAGATCCTGCCACATACATCTCGTGTTTGAGCCGTTGAAATCGTGCTGGTACCTGTCTGGTCGACCTGGAACTGAGGCTACTACGGGACTGAACAATTATCCACATAAGCCCTGGCACCCACTTGGCTTCCGTGTACCAGAGGGGGGGGGGTCACATCCCCTGTTTTCATATTTAACAATTAATAACTCAAAAAGTAAATGTCCAATCTGGAGGGCGCACATTTCCATGTCATCAAAACAGTATTTCGTGGTCAGATTTGCCAAAAAGAGGGTGTGGGAGGGCCTTTTATGCATCATTGAAGTTAGAGGGGTCGAGTGTGTTACTCGTGTACTGCAATCGATATGCTGATAGAACTTAGGTAGCCTTGTTCTTAGATTCATTAAAATCCCAACAATAAATGCATCCTCAGGATGTGTGGTTTCCAGGTTGCATAAAGTCCAGTGAAGTTCCTTGATGGCCGTCTTGATATCCGCTTGCAGGGGAATGTACACGGATGTGTTGATAACCAAGGAGAGGTCTCTTGGGAGATAATACGGTCGGCATTTGATCGTGAGGAATTCTAGGTCAGATGAACAAAAGGACTTGAGTTATTGTATGTTGTTACAATTACACCATGAATCGTTAATCATGAAGTGTACACCCCCGCCTTTCTTCTTACCAGAGACATGTTTGTTCCTGTCGGCACGATGCTCTGAAAATTTGGTTGGCTGTACGGACTCCGACAGCTAGCCATGTCTCCGTGAAACAGAATACGTTACAATCCCAGATATCTCTTTGGAAAGCAACTCTTGCCTTAATTTCATCGACTGGACATTAGCGAGTAATATACTCGGAAGCGATGGGTGGTATGCATGCATCTGAAGCCTCACAAGAAGACCACTCTGGCACAATCTCTCTTCCGACGGCATTGTTTTGGGCCGGCCTCTGGAATCAGTTCAAATACCATGGGTGGTGCTGACAAAGGATCCACGTTGGGAAAGTCGTATTCCTGGTCGTTGTGCTGGTAAGTTGTCGTCTCTCTGATATCCAATAGTTCTTCCCGGCTGTATATAATAACACTTTTAAGGTTAACTGGGCTAACAATGTAAGAAATAAAAAAAACTAAATACTGCACAGTTTCCTAAGGACTAGAAGGGAAGCTGCCATTTCTATCGGCACCATCTTGCTGTATAACAGGATGCTGGTGTGCATGTAAACCTGTAACAGGATGTTGGTGTGCATGTAAAGCTATAACAGGATGTTGGTGTGCATTTAAAGCTATAACAGGATGTTGGTGTGCATGTAAACCTGTAACAGGATGTTGGTGTGCATGTAAACCTGTAACAGGATGTTGGTGTGCATGTAAACCTGTAACAGGATGTTGGTGTGCATGTAAAGCTATAACAGGATGCTGGTGTGCATGTAAACCTGTAACAGGATGTTGGTGTGCATGTAAAGCTATAACAGGATGTTGGTGTGCATGTAAACCTGTAACAGGATGTTGGTGTGCATGTAAAGCTATAACAGGATGTTGGTGTGCATGTAAACCTGTAACAGGATGTTGGTGTGCATTTAAAGCTATAACAGGATGTTGGTGTGCATGTAAAGCTATAACAGGATGTTGGTGTGCATTTAAACCTACAACAGGATGTTGGTGTGCATGTAAATGTGGTCAGTGTTGTGATAGCCCTCTGGAAATCCTCTTTCCATTATATTGTGTGCTTATCCTCTCAAGCTGGGAAAATAAATATTTAACCAGTCTCTCTATGCTCCAACATGGTCTATGTAACCAGTCACTCTATGCTCCAACATGGTCTATTCAACCAGTCTCTCTATGCTCCAACATGGTCTATTTAACCAGTCTCTCTATGTGCTGCCTCCAACATGGTCTATTTAAACAGTCTCTCTATGCTCCAACATGGTCTATTTAACCAGTCTCTCTATGCTCCAACATGGTCTATGTAACCAGTCTCTCTATGCTCCAACATGGTCTATTTAACCAGTCTCTCTATGCTCCAACATGGTCTATTTAACCAGTCTCTCTGTGCTGCTGCCTCCAACATGGTCTATTTAACCAGTCTCTCTATGCTCCAACATGGTCTATTTAACCAGTCTCTCTATGTGCTGCCTCCAACATGGTCTATTTAACCAGTCTCTCTATGTGCTGCCTCCAACATGGTCTATTTAACTAGTCTCTCTATGCTCCAACATGGTCTATTTAACCAGTCTCTCTATGTGCTGCCTCCAACATGGTCTATTTAACCAGTCTCTCTATGTGCTGCCTCCAACATGGTCTATTTAACCAGTCACTCTATGCTCCAACATGATCTATTTAACCAGTCTCTCTATGCTCCAACATGGTCTATTCAACCAGTCTCTCTATGCTCCAACATGGTCTATTTAACTAGTCTCTCTATGCTCCAACATGGTCTATTCAACCAGTCTCTCTATGCTCCAACATGGTCTATTTAACTAGTCTCTCTATGCTCCAACATGATCTATTTAACCAGTCTCTCTATGCTCCAACATGGTCTATTTAACCAGTCTCTCTATGTGCTGCCTCCAACATGGTCTATTCAACCAGTCTCTCTATGCTCCAACATGGTCTATTTAACCAGTCTCTCTATGTGCTGCCTCCAACATGGTCTATTTAACCAGTCTCTCTATGGTCCAACATGGTCTATTTAACCAGTCTCTCTATGCTCCAACATGGTCTATTTAACCAGTCTCTCTATGTGCTGCCTCCAACATGGTCTATTCAACCAGTCTCTCTATGCTCCAACATGGTCTATTTAACCAGTCTCTCTATGTGCTGCCTCCAACATGGTCTATTTAACTAGTCTCTCTATGCTCCAACATGGTCTATTTAACCAGTCTCTCTATGCTCCAACATGGTCTATTTAACCAGTCTCTCTATGCTCCAACATGGTCTATGTAACCAGTCTCTCTATGCTCCAACATGGTCTATGTAACCAGTCTCTCTATGCTCCAACATGGTCTATTTAACCAGTCTCTCTATGCTCCAACATGGTCTATTTAACCAGTCTCTCTATGCTCCAACATGGTCTATTTAACCAGTCTCTCTATGCTCCAACATGGTCTATTTAACCAGTCTCTCTATGCTCCAACATTGTCTATGTAACCAGTCTCTCTATGCTCCAACATGGTCTATGTAACCAGTCTCTCTATGCTCCAACATGGTCTATGTAACCAGTCTCTCTATGCTCCAACATGGTCTATGTAACCAGTCTCTCTATGCTCCAACATGGTCTATGTAACCAGTCTCTCTATGCTCCAACATGGTCTATTTAACCAGTCTCTCTATGTGTTGCCTCCAACATGGTCTATTTAACCAGTCTCTCTATGTGCTGCCTCCAACATGGTCTATTTAACCAGTCTCTCTATGCTCCAACATGGTCTATTTAACCAGTCTCTCTATGCTCCAACATGATCTATTTAACCAGTCTCTCTATGGTCCAACATGGTCTATTTAACCAGTCTCTCTATGCTCCAACATGGTCTATTTAACCAGTCTCTCTATGTGCTGCCTCCAACATGGTCTATTCAACGAGTCTCTCTATGCTCCAACATGGTCTATTTAACCAGACTCTCTATGCTCCAACATGGTCTATTTAACCAGTCTCTCTATGGTCCAACATGGTCTATTTAACCAGTCTCTCTATGCTCCAACATGGTCTATTTAACCAGTCTCTCTATGTGCTGCCTCCAACATGGTCTATTTAACCAGTCACTCTATGCTCCAACATGATCTATGTAACCAGTCTCTCTATACTCCAACATGGTCTATGTAACCAGTCTCTCTATGCTCCAACATGGTCTATTTAACCAGTCTCTCTATGCTCCAACATGGTCTATTTAACCAGTCTCTCTATGTGCTGCCTCCAACATGGTCTATTTAACCAGTCACTCTATGCTCCAACATGGTCTATTCAACCAGTCTCTCTATGCTCCAACATGGTCTATGTAACCAGTCTCTCTATGCTCCAACATGGTCTATTTAACCAGTCTCTCTATGTTGCCTCCAACATGGTCTATTTAACCAGTCTCTCTATGTGCTGCCTCCAACATGGTCTATTTAACCAGTCTCTCTATGTGCTGCCTCCAACATGGTCTATTTAACCAGTCTCTCTATGTGCTGCCTCCAACATGGTCTATTTAACCAGTCTCTCTATGTGCTGCCTCCAACATGGTCTATTTAACCAGTCTCTCTATGTGCTGCCTCCAACATGGTCTATTTAACCAGTCTCTCTATGCTCCAACATGGTCTATTTAACCAGTCTCTCTATGCTCCAACATGGTCTATTTAACCAGTCTCTCTATGTGCTGCCTCCAACATGGTCTATTTAACCAGTCTCTCTATGCTCCAACATGGTCTATTTAACCAGTCTCTCTATGCTCCAACATGGTCTATTCAACCAGTCTCTCTATGCTCCAACATGGTCTATTTAACCAGTCACTCTATGCTCCAACATGGTCTATTCAACCAGTCTCTCTATGCTCCAACATGGTCTATTTAACCAGTCTCTCTATGTGCTGCCTCCAACATGGTCTATTCAACCAGTCTCTCTATGCTCCAACATGGTCTATTTAACCAGTCACTCTATGCTCCAACATGGTCTATTCAACCAGTCTCTCTATGCTCCAACATGGTCTATTCAACCAGTCTCTCTATGCTCCAACATGGTCTATTTAACCAGTCTCTCTATGTGCTGCCTCCAACATGGTCTATTCAACCAGTCTCTCTATGCTCCAACATGGTCTATTTAACCAGTCTCTCTATGCTCCAACATGGTCTATTTAACCAGTATCTCTATGCTCCAACATGGTCTATTTAACCAGTCTCTCTATGCTCCAACATGGTCTATTTAACCAGTCTCTCTATGCTCCAACATGGTCTATGTAACCAGTCTCTCTATGCTCCAACATGGTATATTTAACCAGTCTCTCTATGCTCCAACATGGTCTATTTAACCAGTCTCTCTATGCTCCAACATGGTCTATTTAACCAGTCTCTCTATGCTCCAACATGGTCTATTTAACCAGTCTCTCTATGTTCCAACATGGTCTATTTAACCAGTCTCTCTATGTGCTGCCTCCAACATGGTCTATTTAACCAGTCTCTCTATGCTCCAACATGGTTTATTTAACCAGTCTCTCTATGCTCCAACATTGTCTATGTAACCAGTCTCTCTATGTACTGCCTCCAACATGGTCTATTTAACCAGTCTCTCTATGCTCCAACATGGTCTATGTAACCAGTCTCTCTATGCTCCAACATGGTCTATGTAACCAGTCTCTCTATGCTCCAACATGGTCTATGCGTCCAACATGGTCTATTTAACCAGTCTCTCTATGTACTGCCTCCAACATGGTCTATTTAACCAGTCTCTCTATGTGCTGCCTCCAACATGGTCTATTTAACCAGTCTCTCTATGCTCCAACATGGTCTATTTAACCAGTCACTCTATGCTCCAACATGGTCTATGTAACCAGTCTCTCTATGCTCCAACATGGTCTATGTAACCAGTCTCTCTATGCTCCAACATGGTCTATTTAACCAGTCTCTCTATGTGCTGCCTCCAACATGGTCTATTTAACCAGTCTCTCTATGCTCCAACATGGTCTATTTAACCAGTCCCTCTATGCTCCAACATGGTCTATTTAACCAGTCTCTCTATGGTCCAACATGGTCTATTTAACCAGTCTCTCTATGCTCCAACATGGTCTATTTAACCAGTCTCTCTATGTGCTGCCTCCAACATGGTCTATTTAACCAGTCACTCTATGCTCCAACATGATCTATGTAACCAGTCTCTCTATACTCCAACATGGTCTATGTAACCAGTCTCTCTATGCTCCAACATGGTCTATTTAACCAGTCTCTCTATGCTCCAACATGGTCTATTTAACCAGTCTCTCTATGTGCTGCCTCCAACATGGTCTATTTAACCAGTCACTCTATGCTCCAACATGGTCTATTCAACCAGTCTCTCTATGCTCCAACATGGTCTATGTAACCAGTCTCTCTATGCTCCAACATGGTCTATTTAACCAGTCTCTCTATGTGTTGCCTCCAACATGGTCTATTTAACCAGTCTCTCTATGTGCTGCCTCCAACATGGTCTATTTAACCAGTCTCTCTATGTGCTGCCTCCAACATGGTCTATTTAACCAGTCTCTCTATGTGCTGCCTCCAACATGGTCTATTTAACCAGTCTCTCTATGTGCTGCCTCCAACATGGTCTATTTAACCAGTCTCTCTATGTCTATTTGCTGCCTCCAACATGGTCTATTTAACCAGTCTCTCTATGCTCCAACATGGTCTATTTAACCAGTCTCTCTATGCTCCAACATGGTCTATTTAACCAGTCTCTCTATGTGCTGCCTCCAACATGGTCTATTTAACCAGTCTCTCTATGCTCCAACATGGTCTATTTAACCAGTCTCTCTATGCTCCAACATGGTCTATTCAACCAGTCTCTCTATGCTCCAACATGGTCTATTTAACCAGTCACTCTATGCTCCAACATGGTCTATTCAACCAGTCTCTCTATGCTCCAACATGGTCTATTTAACCAGTCTCTCTATGTGCTGCCTCCAACATGGTCTATTCAACCAGTCTCTCTATGCTCCAACATGGTCTATTTAACCAGTCACTCTATGCTCCAACATGGTCTATTCAACCAGTCTCTCTATGCTCCAACATGGTCTATTCAACCAGTCTCTCTATGCTCCAACATGGTCTATTTAACCAGTCTCTCTATGTGCTGCCTCCAACATGGTCTATTCAACGAGTCTCTCTATGCTCCAACATGGTCTATTTAACCAGTCTCTCTATGCTCCAACATGGTCTATTTAACCAGTATCTCTATGCTCCAACATGGTCTATTTAACCAGTCTCTCTATGCTCCAACATGGTCTATTTAACCAGTCTCTCTATGCTCCAACATGGTCTATGTAACCAGTCTCTCTATGCTCCAACATGGTATATTTAACCAGTCTCTCTATGCTCCAACATGGTCTATTTAACCAGTCTCTCTATGCTCCAACATGGTCTATTTAACCAGTCTCTCTATGCTCCAACATGGTCTATTTAACCAGTCTCTCTATGTTCCAACATGGTCTATGTAACCAGTCTCTCTATGTGCTGCCTCCAACATGGTCTATTTAACCAGTCTCTCTATGCTCCAACATGGTTTATTTAACCAGTCTCTCTATGCTCCAACATTGTCTATGTAACCAGTCTCTCTATGTACTGCCTCCAACATGGTCTATTTAACCAGTCTCTCTATGCTCCAACATGGTCTATGTAACCAGTCTCTCTATGCTCCAACATCGTCTATGTAACCAGTCTCTCTATGTGCTGCGTCCAACATGGTCTATTTAACCAGTCTCTCTATGTACTGCCTCCAACATGGTCTATTTAACCAGTCTCTCTATGTGCTGCCTCCAACATGGTCTATTTAACCAGTCTCTCTATGCTCCAACATGGTCTATTTAACCAGTCACTCTATGCTCCAACATGGTCTATGTAACCAGTCTCTCTATGCTCCAACATGGTCTATGTAACCAGTCTCTCTATGCTCCAACATGGTCTATTTAACCAGTCTCTCTATGTGCTGCCTCCAACATGGTCTATTTAACCAGTCTCTCTATGCTCCAACATGGTCTATTTAACCAGTCACTCTATGCTCCAACATGGTCTATTCAACCAGTCTCTCTATGCTCCAACATGGTCTATGTAACCAGTCTCTCTATGCTCCAACATGGTCTATTTAACCAGTCTCTCTATGTGTTGCCTCCAACATGGTCTATTTAACCAGTCTCTCTATGTGCTGCCTCCAACATGGTCTATTTAACCAGTCTCTCTATGCTCCAACATGGTCTATTTAACCAGTCTCTCTATGCTCCAACATTGTCTATGTAACCAGTCTCTCTATGTGCTGCCTCCAACATGGTCTATGTAACCAGTCTCTCTATGCTCCTACATCGTCTATGTAACCAGTCTCTCTATGTGCTGCCTCCAACATGGTCTATTCAACCAGTCTCTCTATGCTCCAACATGGTCTATGTTACCAGTCTCTCTATGCTCCAACATGGTCTATTCAACCAGTCACTCTATGCTCCAACATGGTCTATTTAACCAGTCTCTCTATGCTCCAACATGGTCTATGTAACCAGTCTCTCTATGTGCTGCCTCCAACATGGTCTATTCAACCAGTCTCTCTATGCTCCAACATGGTCTATGTTACCAGTCTCTCTATGCTCCAACATGGTCTATTCAACCAGTCACTCTATGCTCCAACATGGTCTATTTAACCAGTCTCTCTATGCTCCAACATGGTCTATGTAACCAGTCTCTCTATGCTCCAACATGGTCTATTTAACCAGTCTCTCTATGCTCCAACATGGTCTATTTAACCAGTCTCTCTATGCTCCAACATGGTCTATTTAACCAGTCTCTCTATGCTCCAACATGGTCTATTTAACCAGTCTCTCTATGCTCCAACATGGTCTATGTAACCAGTCTCTCTATGCTCCAACATGGTCTATGTAACCAGTCTCTCTATGTGCTGCCTCCAACATGGTCTATTCAACCAGTCTCTCTATGCTCCAACATGGTCTATGTAACCAGTCTCTCTATGCTCCAACATGGTCTATTCAACCAGTCTCTCTATGCTCCAACATGGTCTATGTAACCAGTCTCTCTATGCTCCAACATGGTCTATTTAACCAGTCTCTCTGTGCTGCCTCCAAAATGATCTAGTCTCTATGACACAGCCATCTCTCTCTCAGTGATCAGCTGCTGTGGTTGGCTGTTAGGACATTCTAGTACACAGCCATCACCTCAACTGGCAGCACCTTGAGGTTGATCTGTCTCTCTCCTCTGGTCTCTCTCCTCTCGTCTCTCTCAACTCGTCTCGTCTATCTCCTCTTGTGTCTCTCCTCTGGTCTCTCTCCTCTGGTCTCTCTCCTCTGGTGTCTCTCCTCTTGTGTCTCTCCTCTGGTCTCTCTCCTCTGGTGTCTCTCCTCTGGTGTCTCTCCTCTGGTGTCTCTCCTCTCGTGTCTCTCCTCTCGTGTCTCTCCTCTCGTCTCTCTCTCCTCTCGTCTCTCTCCTCTCGCCTCTCTCCTCTCGCCTCTCTCCTCTCGCCTCTCTCCTCTCGCCTCTCTTCTCTCGCCTCTCTCCTCTGGTCTCTCTCCTCTGTCTCTCTCTTGTGTCTCTCCTCTCGCCTCCCCCCTCTGGTCTCTCTCCTCTTGTCGTCTCTCTCATCTGGTCTCTCTCCTCTCGTCTATCTCCCCTCCTCTCCCCTTTGCTCCCCTTCTCTCCCCTTGTCTCCTCTCCCCTCGTCTCTCTCCTCTGGTCTCTCTCCTCTGGTCTCTCTCCTCTTGTCTCTCTACCCTCCTCTCCCCTCGTCTCTCTCCAATTGTCTCGTCTTTCGTTTCTCTGCCCTCGTCTCTTGTCTCTCTGCCCTGTGTGAGCCAGTAGAGGGATTGTTGATTGATCTCCCATGGAAAATCAGTGCTGATCACACACACACACACACACACACACACACACACACACACACACACACACACACACACACACACACACACACACACACACACACACACACACACACACACACACACACACACACTTTCAAACAAACACACATTATCACGCACACTATCACACAAACACACACAAGCACTCTTTCCACTGGGAAAAAAATTGTTCAATCAACATAGATTATTTTGGTTAAAATTATGTGGAAACTATGTGATTTCACATTGAGCTGAAGGCTGTGCCCAGAAGGCTCCTCCTGTTTCAGAAGGAACCCACAGTACCTTATAGTCTGCATTACCTTATGGGCTACATTACCTTATAGTCTACGTAGCCTTATGGTATGCATGACCTTATGGTCTGCATTACCTTGTGGTCTACATGACCCTATAGTCTACATTACCTTATGGTCTACATTACATTATGGTCTACATTACCCAAGGGTCTACATTACCTTATAGTCTACATGACCTTATGGTCTACAGTACCTTATGGTCTACAGTACCTTATGGTCTACAGTACCTTATAGTCTGCATTGCCTTATAGTCTGCATCGCCTTATAGTCTGCATTGTCTTATAGTCTGCAGTACCTTATAGTCTGCATTGCCTTATAGTCTGCATTACCTTATAGTCTGCATTGCCTTATAGTCTGCATTACCTTATAGTCTGCATTGGCTTATAGTCTGCATTACCTTATAGTCTGCATTGTCTTATAGTCTGCATTACCTTATAGTCTGCATTACCTTATAGTCTGCATTGGCTTATAGTCTGCATTGGCTTATAGTCTGCATTGCCTTATGGTCTACATGACCTTATAGTCTACATGACCTTATAGTCTACATGACCTTATTGGCTACATGACCTTATAGTCCTACAATATTTTTTATCAGTGGGTAAGTGAGTCAAACCCTCCCTCCTTATTCCTCCCTCCTCAATTCCTCACTCCCTTCCGCACGTAAAGAAACCCCTCATCTCTCCTCACGTAAAGAAACACCTCATCACTCCTCAGGTAAAGAAACACCTCATCACTCCTCACATAAAGAAACACCTCATCACTCCTCACGTAAAGAAACCCCTCATCACTCCTCAGGTAAAGAAACACCTCATCACTCCTCAGGTAAAGAAACACCTCATCTCTCCTCAGGTAAAGAAACACCTCATCACTCCTCATGTAAAGAAACACCTCATCTCTCCTCAGGTAAAGAAACACCTCATCACTCCTCAGGTAAAGAAACACCTCATCACTCCTCATGTAAAGAAACACCTCATCACTCCTCAGGTAAAGAAACACCTCATCACTCCTCAGGTAAAGAAACACCTCATCACTCCTCAGGTAAAGAAACACCTCATCACTCCTCAGGTAAAGAAACACCTCATCACTCCTCATGTAAAGAAACACCTCATCACTCCTCAGGTAAAGAAACACCTCATCACTCCTCACGTAAAGAAACACCTCATCACTCCTCAGGTAAAGAAACACCTCATCACTCCTCAGGTAAAGAAACACCTCATCACTCCTCAGGTAAAGAAACACCTCATCACTCCTCACGTAAAGAAACACCTCATCACTCCTCACGTAAAGAAACACCTCATCACTCCTCAGGTAAAGAAACACCTCATCACTCCTTACATAAACACCTCATCACTCCTCACGTAAAGAAACCCCTCGTCACTCCTCAGGTAAAGAAACCCCTCATCACTCCTCACGTAAAGAAACACCTCATCACTCCTCATGTAAAGAAACACCTCGTCACTCCTCAGGTAAAGAAACACCTCGTCACTCCTTACACTCCGTCACCAAAGGCAAAAGTACTATAAACAAACACACTTTATGTCTCAAATCTGGCTGTTCTGGGTCAACTCTACAATGTTCCTCTGAACTTGTATTATATCAAATCAAGTGCACGGGATGCCGTAAGGTGTAAACAGTACAGTGAAAGAAATACTATCTCTTCCTCAACAATGCAGAGTTTGTCAAATCCAGAATAGGATCTTAAATCAACACTAAGACAGATCAAATAAAATACACAGTATCATACAGTGCCTTCCGCAAGTATTCAGACCCCTTGACTTTTTCCACATTTTGTTAAGTTACAGCCTTATTCTAAAATTATGTTTTTGTTATTCAATGTACACACAATACCCCATAATGACAAAGTCCGAGTCGCAGTCGCAGTCCTAGTCCCAGTCCTAGTCCTAGTCCAGTGATTTATGTCAGCACTGGTTCCACTGCAGGGATGTGCAGTGATTTCTGTCAGCACTGGTTCCACTGCAGGGGTGTGCAGTGACTTCTGTCAGCACTGGTTCCACTGCAGAGGTGTGCAGTGATTTCTGTCAGCACTGGTTCCACTGCAGGGGTGTGCAGTGATTTCTGTCAGCACTGGTTCCACTGCAGGGGTGTGCAGTGATTTCTGTCAGCACTGGTTCCACTGCAGAGGTGTGCAGTGATTTCTGTCAGCACTGGCTTTACTGCAGTGACTTCTGTCAGCACTGGTTCAACTGCAGAGGTGTGCAGTGATTTCTGTCAGCACTGGTTCCACTGCAGGGGTGTGCAGTGATTTCTGTCAGCACTGGTTCCACTGCAGGGGTGTGCAGTGATTTATGTCAGCACTGGTTCCACTGCAGGGGTGTGCAGTGATTTATGTCAGCACTGGTTCCACTGCAGGGGTGTGCAGTGATTTCTGTCAGCACTGGTTCCACTGCAGAGGTGTGCAGTGATTTCTGTCAGCACTGGTTCCACTGCAGGGGTGTGCAGTAATTTCTGTCAGCACTGGTTCCACTGCAGGGGTGTGCAGTGATTTCTGTCAGCACTGGTTTTACTGCAGTGACTTCTGTCAGCACTGGTTAAACTGCAGAGGTGTGCAGTAATTTCTGTCAGCACTGGTTCCACTGCAGGGGTGTGCAGTGACTTCTGTCAGCACTGGTTCCCATGCAGTGATTTCTGTCAGCACTGGTTCCACTACAGAGGTGTGCAGTGATTTCTGTCAGCACTGGTTCCACTACAGGGGTGTGCAGTGATTTCTGTCAGCACTGGTTCCACTACAGGGGTGTGCAGTGATTTCTGTCAGCACTGGTTCCACTGCAGGGATTTCTGTCAGCACTGGTTCCACTGCAGTGATTTCTGTCAGCACTGGTTCCACTGCAGTGACTTCTGTCAGCACTGGTTCAACTGCAGAGGTGTGCAGTGATTTCTGTCAGCACTGGTTCCACTGCAGGGGTGTGCAGTGATTTCTGTCAGCACTGGTTCCACTGCAGGGGTGTGCAGTGATTTCTGTCAGCAATGGTTCAACTACAGAGGTGTGCAATGATTTCTGTCAGCAATGGTTCAACTACAGAGGTGTGCAGTGATTTCTGTCAGCAATAGTTCAACTGCAGGGGTGTGCAGTGATTTCTGTCAGCACTGGTTCCACTGCAGTGATTTCTGTCAGCAATGGTTCAACTACAGAGGTGTGCAGTGATTTCTGTCAGCACTGGTTCCACTGCAGTGATTTCTGTCAGCACTGGTTCCACTGCAGTGACTTCTGTCAGCACTGGTTTCACTGCAGGGGGATCCAGAGGTGACGGGGTGCTGTATTTTATCGAGATGGAAGTCGAGATTGAATTGTTTGTTTTCATATGCAATTATTTATGTCTAAAATATGATGTATTTATTTATTCAACCCATCTGTGTATTACTTCCTTTACTTTTCTCTGCCACACAAACTCCGAACAGTGTTTTCATTTTTTTATGTCACTGGAATTAAAGATTTATTTGACGTAAATTATTCAAATTCATTTATATTTTATTATTAAACTGTTTCTCAAAACAAAGATTCATCTATAAAACAAATTATGAGACCTTATTTAGCTGCAACACTGAAAAAAGATGTTGTTGAAGAACCATTTTTAAGAGTTCACAGGTGGGAGCACCGGGCTACGCAATGAAAAGTTGACATGCAAGATTCATTTATTTTAACCGGAAGGCGACTAGCCAACTATGTAGTAAATATTCCAGACACGAGTGCCTCTTTTTTTATTGTATTTTTTAATGTTTACCTTTATTTTAACTAGGCAAGTTAATTAAGAACAAATTCTTATTTACAACGACAGCCTAGGAACGGTGGATTAACTGGTCTAGGAACAGTGGGTTAACTGGTCTAGGAACAGTGGGTTAACTGGTCTAGGAACAGTGGGTTAACTGGTCTAGGAACAGTGGGTTAACTGGTCTAGGAACAGTGGGTTAACTGGTCTAGGAACGGTGGATTAACTGGTCTAGGAACAGTGGGTTAACTGGTCTAGGAACAGTGGGTTAACTGGTCTAGGAACAGTGGGTTAACTGGTCTAGGAACGGTGGGTTAACTGGTCTAGGAATAGTGGGTTAACTGGTCTAGGAACAGTGGGTTAACTGGTCCAGGAACAGTGGGTTAACTGGTCTAGGAACAGTGGGTTAAATGGTCTAGGAACAGTGGGTTAACTGGTCTAGGAACAGTGGGTTAACTGGTCTAGGAACAGTGGGTTAACTGATCTAGGAACAGTGGGTTAACTGGTCTAGGAACGTTAATTGGATTAACTGGTCTAGGAACAGTGGGTTAACTGGTCTAGGAACAGTGGGTTAACTGGTCTAGGAACAGTGGGTTAACTGGTCTAGGAACAGTGGGTTAACTGGTCTAGGAACGGTGGGTTAACTGGTCTAGGAATAGTGGGTTAACTGGTCTAGGAACAGTGGGTTAACTGGTCTAGGAACAGTGGGTTAACTGGTCTAGGAACAGTGGGTTAAATGGTCTAGGAACAGTGGGTTAACTGGTCTAGGAACAGTGGGTTAACTGGTCTAGGAACAGTGGGTTAACTGGTCTAGGAATAGTGGGTTAACTGGTCTAGGAACAGTGGGTTAACTGGTCTAGGAACATTGGGTTAACTGGTCTAGGAACGGTGGGTTAAATGGTCTAGGAACAGTGGGTTAAATGGTCTAGGAACAGTGGGTTAAATGGTCTAGGAACAGTGGGTTAAATGGTCTAGGAACAGTGGGTTAACTGGTCTAGGAACAGTGGGTTAACTGGTCTAGGAACAGTGGGTTAACTGGCTTAGGAACAGTGGGTTAACTGGCCTAGGAACAGTGGGTTAACTACCTTGTTCAGCGGCAAAACGACAGATTTTTACCTTGTCAGCTCGGGTATGCAATCTAGGAACCTTTTAACAAAATGAAAATTTTGAAATTGAACAAAATAGTTTAATTACAATAAAATAGTAATGTGGCCGATAATACGGGATGTATTGTTTTAGCTAATCTGCTCATCAAAAAAGATGAAAGTAGTATTTCCACTGAAATGTCAAACATGCTAATTGCTAACCTGTTAGCTAACATTTTTACAGAGCCGATAACCACAAAACATTGATGGCTTGATCACAACATAACACTGTTGAAGGTAAGAACACCTGTGACAGGTATATTTCTGTAGAATATGCTGATAATGCAGGGTTTCAGTTCAACTGAAGCATGCTGACACCTTTACAGGAATTCATCATGGTGCATACCTGTTTCCTCATCGATGGAGAAGCTGCCGATCCCACTGCCTCCTCCGACAGAGTACCTGACGACCCTGTCTCCCCCCTCGTCTCTAGCACTGACCACCAGGACACTGGTCCCTACTCTGCTGTTCTCCTTCACACTGCCCCGCACAGCAAACTCAGAGAAGTATGGAGAGAACAGGTTCTCATCCACATCCACCACCTGGAGAGAAGGAGAGAAAGAGAGGACAGGTGAGGAGAGAAGAGAGAGAGAGGGGACAGGTGAGGAGAGGAGAGGACAGGTGAGGAGAGGAGAGAGAGAGAGGACAGGTGAGGGAGAGGAGAGAGAGGACAGGTGGGGAGAAAAGAGAGAGAGAGGGAACAGGTGAGAGAGAGAGAGAGAGAGAGAGAGAGAGAGAGAGAGAGAGAGAGAGAGAGAGAGAGAGGGGACAGGTGAGGAGAGGAGAGAGAGAGAGAGAGAGGGGACAGGTGAGGAGAGGAGAGAGAGAGAGGACAGGTGAGGAGAGGAGAGAGAGGACAGGTGGGGGAGAAAAGAGAGAGAGAGGGAACAGGTGAGGAGAGGAGAGAGAGAGAGAGAGAGAGAGAGAGAGAGAGAGAGAGAGAGAGAGAGAGAGAGAGAGAGAGAGAGAGAGAGAGAGAGAGAGAGAGAGAGGACAGGTGGGGAGAGAAGAGAGAGAGAGGGGACAGGTGAGGAGAGGAGAGAGAGGACAGGTGAGGAGAGGAGAGAGAGAGAGGACAGGTGAGGAGAGGAGAGAGAGGACAGGTGGGGGAGAAAGAGAGAGAGAGGAGAGGAGAACAGGTGAGGAGAGAGAGAGAGAGAGAGAGAGAGAGAGAGAGAGAGAGAGAGAGAGAGAGAGAGAGAGGGGACAGGTGAGGAGAGGAGAGAGAGAGAGGACAGGTGAGGAGAGGAGAGAGAGGACAGGTGGGGAGAGAAGAGAGAGAGAGGGAACAGAGTGAGAGAGAGAGAGAGAGAGAGAGAGAGAGAGAGAGAGAGAGAGAGAGAGAGAGAGAGAGAGAGAGAGAGAGAGAGAGAGAGAGAGAGAGAGAGAGAGAGAGAGGGGGACAGGTGAGGAGAGAAGAGAGAGAGAGGACAGGTGAGGAGAAGAGAGAAGAGGACAGGTGAGGAGAAGAGAAAGAGGACAGGTAAAGAGAGAGAGAGAGAGAGAGAGAGAGAGAGAGAGAGAGAGAGAGAGAGAGAGAGAGAGAGAGAGAGAGAGAGAGAGAGAGAGAGAGAGAGAGAGAGAGAGAGAGGACAGGTGGGGAGAGAAGAGAGAGAGAGGGACAGAGAGAGAGAGAGAGAGAGAGAGGAGAGAGAGAGAGAGAGAGAGAGAGAGAGAGAGAGAGAGAGAGAGAGAGAGAGAGAGAGAGAGAGAGAGAGAGAGAGAGAGAGAGAGAGAGGGGACAGGTGAGGAGAGGAGAGAGAGAGGACAGGTTAGGAGAGGAGAGAGCGAGAGAGAGAGAGAGAGAGAGAGAGAGAGGACAGGTGGGGAGAGAAGAGAGAGAGGGGGGACAGGTGAGGAGAGGAGAGAGAGAGGACAGGTGAGGAGAGGAGAGAGAGAGGACAGGTGATGAGAGAGAGAGAGGACAGGTGATGAGAGGAGAGAGCGGACAGGTGAGGAGAGAAGAGAGAGCGAGACAAAGGACAGGCGAGGAGAGGAGAAAGAGGACAGGTGAGGAGAAGAGAAAGAGGACAGGTAAAGAGAGGAGAGAGAGGACAGGTGAGGAGAGAAGAGAGAGGACAGGTGAGGAGAAGAGAAAGAGGACAGGTAAAGAGAGAGAGAGAGGACAGGTGAGGAGAAGAGAAAGAGGACAGGTAAAGAGAGAAGAGAGAGGACAGGTGAGGAGAGAGAGAGAGAGAGAGAGAGAGAGAGAGAGAGAGAGAGAGAGAGAGGACAGGTGAGGAGAGGAGAGAGAGAGGACAGGTGAGGAGAGAAGAGGGAGAGAGGACAGGTGAGGAGAGAAGAGAGAGAGAGAGAGAGAGAGAGAGAGAGAGAGAGAGAGAGAGAGAGAGAGAGAGAGAGAGAGAGAGAGAGAGAGAGAGAGAGAGAGAGAGAGAGAGAGAGAGAGACCGATCTGCAGCCCCTGGACAGATCTCTACCCAGATAACCTTGTCCTACGGTCACCAACAGATCAAGGTCAACAGGAACTTAACAGTATTTAGGAATACAGCATCAACTGGACAATGAACATCAACTTTCAGAAAACCAAAGTCGTGATTTTCCAGAAAAAGGTCATGAATCAGACCAGCAGACACTCCTTCAAATGAGGGAATACAATAGTTAAACATGTACAATGGGCCAATGGGACCAAACACTCACCTCAGCAACAATCTAATTGGCTGAAGAAAAAGGGAGACACTATGTATTACTGTCAGTTATATACAACAACATGATGATGGTTCCACTGTGTATTACTGTCAGTTATATACAACAACATGATGATGGTTCCACTGTGTATTACTGTCAGTTATATACAACATGGTGATGGTTCCACTGTGTATTACTGTCAGTTATATACAACATGATGATGGTTCCACTGTGTATTACTGTCAGTTATATACAACATGGTGATGGTTCCACTGTGTATTACTGTCAGTTATATACAACATGATGATGGTTCCACTGTGTATTACTGTCAGTTATATACAACATGGTGATGGTTCCACTGTGTATTACTGTCAGTTATATACAACATGATGATGGTTCCACTGTGTATTACTGTCAGTTATATACAACATGATGATGGTTCCACTATGTATTACTGTCAGTTATATACAACAACATGATGATGGTTCCACTGTGTATTACTCTCAGTTATATACAACATGATGATGGTTCCACTGTGTATTACTGTCAGTTATATACAACATGATGATGGTTCCACTATGTATTACTGTCAGTTATATACAACAACATGATGATGGTTCCACTGTGTATTACTGTCAGTTATATACAACAACATGATGATGGTTCCACTGTGTATTACTGTCAGTTCAAATCAAATCAAATCAAATTTATTTATATAGCCCTTCGTACATCAGCTGATATCTCAAAGTGCTGTACAGAAACCCAGCCTAAAACCCCAAACAGCAAACAATGCAGGTGTAAAAGCACGGTGGCTAGGAAAAACTCCCTAGAAAGGCCAAAACCTAGGAAGAAACCTAGAGAGGAACCGGGCTATGTGGGGTGGCCAGTCCTCTTCTGGCTGTGCCGGGTAGAGATTATAACAGAACATGACCAAGATGTTCAAATGTTCATAAATGACCAGCATGGTCAAATAATAATAAGGCAGAACAGTTGAAACTGGAGCAGCAGCACAGTCAGATGGACTGGGGACAGCAAGGAGCCATCATGTCAGGTAGTCCTGGGGCACGGTCCTAGGGCTCAGGTCCTCCGAGAGAGAGAAAGAAAGAGAGAATTAGAGAGAGCATATGTGGGGTGGCAGTCCTCTTCTGGCTGTGCCAGGTGGAGATTATAACAGAACGTGGCCAAGATGTTCAAATGTTCATAAATGACCAGCATGGTTGAATAATAGTAAGGCAGAACAGTTGAAACTGGAGCAGGAGCATGGCCAGGTGGACTGGGGACAGCAAGGAGTCCTCATGTCAGGTAGTCCTGGGACATGGTCCTAGGGCCCAGGCCAGTTGAAACTGGAGCAGCAGCATGGCCAGGTGGACTGGGGACAGCAAGGAGTCATCATGTCAGGTAGTCCTGGGGCATGGTTCTAGGGCTCAGGTCCTCCGAGAGAGAGAAAGAAAGAGAGAAGGAGAGAATTAGAGAACGCACACTTAGATTTACACAGGACACCGAATAGGACAGGAGAAGTACTCCAGATAAACAAACTGACCCTAGCCCCCCGACACATAAACTACTGCAGCATAAATACTGGAGGCTGAGACAGGAGGGGTCAGGAGACACTGTGGCCCCATCCGAGGACACCCCGGACAGGGCCAAACAGGAAGGATATAACCCCACCCACTTTGCCAAAGCACAGCCCCCACACCACTAGAGGGAAATCTTCAACCACCAACTTACCATCCTGAGACAAGGCCGAGTATAGCCCACAAAGATCTCCGACACGGTACAACCCAAGGGGTGGGGGGAACCCAGACAGGCCGACCACAACAGTGAATCAACCCACCCAGGTGACGCATCCCCCCAGGGACGGCACGAGAGAGCCCCAGCAAGCCAGTGACTCAGCCCCGTAACAGGGTTAGAGGCAGAGAATCCCAGTGGAAAAAGGGGAACCGGCCAGGCAGAGACAGCAAGGGCGGTTCGTTGCTCCAGAGCCTTTCCGTTCACCTTCCCACTCCTGGGCCAGACTACACTCAATCATATGACCCACTGAAGAGATGAGTCTTCAGTAAAGACTTAAAGGTTGAGACCGAGTTTGCGTCTCTGACATGGGTAGGCAGACCGTTCCATAAAAATGGAGCTCTATAGGAGAAAGCCCTGCCTCCAGCTGTTTGCTTAGAAATTCTAGGGACAATTAGGAGGCCTGCGTCTTGTGACCGTAGCGTACGTATAGGTATGTACGGCAGGACCAAATCAGAGAGGTAGGTAGGAGCAAGCCCATGTAATGCTTTGTAGGTTAGCAGTAAAACCTTGAAATCAGCCCTTGCTTTGACAGGAAGCCAGTGTAGAGAGGCTAGCACTGGAGTAATATGATCAAATTTTTTGGTTCTAGTCAGGATTCTAGCAGCCGTATTTAGCACTAACTGAAGTTTATTTAGTGCTTTATCCGGGTAGCCGGAAAATAGAGCATTGCAGTAGTCTAACCTAGAAGTGACAAAAGCATGGATTAATTTTTCTGCATCATTTTTGGACAGAAAGTTTCTGATTTTTGCAATGTTACGTAGATGGAAAAAAGCTGTCCTCGAAATGGTCTTGATATGTTCTTCAAAAGAGAGATCAGGGTCCAGAGTAACGCCGAGGTCCTTCACAGTTTTATTTGAGACGACTGTACAACCATTAAGATTAATTGTCAGATTCAACAGAAGATCTCTTTGTTTCTTGGGACCTAGAACAAGCATCTCTGTTTTGTCCGAGTTTAATAGTAGAAAGTTTGCAGCCATCCACTTCCTTATGTCTGAAACACATGCTTCTAGCGAGGGCAATTTTGGTGCTTCACCATGTTTCATTGAAATGTACAGCTGTGTGTCATCCGCATAGCAGTGAAAGTTTACATTATGTTTTCGAATAACATCCCCAAGAGGTAAAATATATAGTGAAAACAATAGTGGTCCTAAAACAGAACCTTGAGGAACACCGAAATGTACAGTTGATTTGTCAGAGGACAAACCATTCACAGAGACAAACTGATATCTTTCCGACAGATAAGACCTAAACCAGGCCAGAACATGTCCGTGTAGACCAATTTGGGTTTCCAATCTCTCCAAAAGAATGTGGTGATCGATGGTATCAAAAGCAGCACTAAGGTCTAGGAGCACGAGGACAGATGCAGAGCCTCGGTCCGATGCCATCAAAATGTCATTTACCACCTTCACAAGTGCCGTCTCAGTGCTATGATGGGGTCTAAAACCAGACTGAAGCATTTCGTATACATTGTTTGTCTTCAGGAAGGCAGTGAGTTGCTGCGCAACAGCCTTCTCTAAAATCTTTGAGAGGAATGGAAGATTCGATATAGGCCGATAGTTTTTTATATTTTCTGGGTCAAGGTTTGGCTTTTTCAAGAGAGGCTTTATTACTGCCACTTTTAGTGAGTTTGGTACACATCCAGTGGATAGAGAGCCGTTTATTATGTTCAACATAGGAGGGCCAAGCACAGGAAGCAGCTCTTTCAGTAGTTTAGTTGGAATAGGGTCCAGTATACAGCTTGAAGGTTTAGAGGCCATGATTATTTTCATCATTGTGTCAAGAGATATAGTACTAAAACACTTGAGCGTCTCTCTTGATCCTAGGTCCTGGCAGAGTTGTGCAGACTCAGGACAACTGAGGTTTGGAGGAATACGCAGGTTTAAAGAGGAGTCCGTAATTTGCTTTCTAATAATCATAATCTTTTCCTCAAAGAAGTTCATGAATTTATCACTGCTAAAGTGCAAGTCATCCTCTCTTGGGGAATGCTGCTTTTAGTTAGCTTTGCCACAGTATCAAAAAGGAATTTCGGATTGTTCTTATTTTCCTCAATTAAGTTAGAAAAATAGGACGATCGAGCAGCAGTAAGGGCTCTTCGGTACTGCACGGTACCATCCTTCCAAGCTAGTCGGAAGACTTCCAGTTTGGTGTGGCGCCATTTCCGTTCCAATTTTCTGGAAGCTTGCTTCAGAGCTCGGGTATTTTCTGTGTACCATGGAGCTAGTTTCTTATGAGACATTTTTTTAGTTTTTAGGGGTGCAACTGCATCTAGGGTATTGCGCAAGGTTAAATTGAGATCCTCAGTTAGGTGGTTAACGGATTTTTGTCCTCTGGCGTCCTTGGGTAGGCAGAGGGAGTCTGGAAGGGCATCAAGGAATCTTTGTGTTGTCTGTGAATTTATAGCACGACTTTTGATGTTCCTTGGTTGGGGTCTGAGCAGATTATTTGTTGCAATTGCAAACGTAATAAAATGGTGGTCTGATAGTCCAGGATTATGAGGAAAAACATTAAGATCCACAACATTTATTCCATGGGACAAAACTAGGTCCAGCGTATGACTGTGAGAGTGAGTGGGTCCAGAGACATGTTGGACAAAACCCACTGAGTCGATGATGGCTCCAAAAGCCTTTTGGAGTGGGTCTGTGGACTTTTCCATGTGAATATTAAAGTCACCAAAGATTAGAATATTATCTGCAATGACTACAAGGTCTGATAGGAATTCAGGGAACTCAGTGAGAAACGCTGTATATGGCCCAGGAGGCCTGTAAACAGTAGCTATAAAAAGTGATTGAGTAGGCTGCATAGATTTCATGACTAGAAGCTCAAAAGACGAAAACGTCATTTTTTTTTTTTTGTAAATTGAAATTTGCTATCGTAAATGTTAGCAACACCTCCGCCTTTGCGGGATGCACGGGGGATATGGTCACTAGTGTAGCCAGGAGGTGAGGCCTCATTTAACACAGTAAATTCATCAGGCTTAAGCCATGTTTCAGTCAGGCCAATCACATCAAGATTATGATCAATGATTAGTTCATTGACTATAATTGCCTTTGAAGTAAGGGATCTAACATTAAGTAGCCCTATTTTGAGATGTGAGGTATCATGATCTCTTTCAGTAATGACAGGAATGGAGGTGGTCTTTATCCTAGTGAGATTGCTAAGGCGAACACCGCCATGTTTAGTTTTGCCCAACCCAGGTCGAGGCACAGACACGGTCTCAATGGTGATAGCTGAGCTGACTACACTAACTATGCTAGTGGCAGACTCCACTATGCTGGCAGGCTGGCTAATAGCCTGCTGCCTGGCCTGCACCCTATTTCATTGTGGAGCTAGAGGAGTTAGAGCCCTGTCTATGTTGGCAGATAAGATGAGAGCACCCCTCCAGCTAGGATGGAGTCCGTCACTCCTCAGCAGGTCAGGCTTGGTCCTGTTTGTGGGCGAGTCCCAGAAAGAGAGCCAATTATCTACAAATTCTATCTTTTGGGAGGGGCAGAAAACAGTTTTCAACCAGCGATTGAGTTGTGAGACTCTGCTGTAGAGCTCATCACTCCCCCTAACTGGGAGGGGGCCAGAGACAATTACTCGATGCCGACACATCTTTCTAGCTGATATGCACGCACGTCAGTTATATACAACAACATGATGATGGTTCCACTGTGTATTACTGTCAGTTATATACAACAACATGATGATGGTTCCACTGTGTATTACTGTCAGTTATATACAACATGATGATGGTTCCACTGTGTATTACTGTCAGTTATATACAACAAGATGATGGTTCCACTATGTATTACTGTCAGTTATATACAACATGATAATGGTTCCACTGTGTATTACTGTCAGTTATATACAACAACATGATGATGGTTCCACTGTGTATTACTGTCAGTGATATACAACATGATGTTGGTTCCACTGTGTATTACTGTCAGTTATATACAACATGATGATGGTTCCACTGTGTATTACTGTCAGTTATATACAACATGATGATGGTTCCACTGTGTATTACTGTCAGTTATATACAACAAGATGATGGTTCCACTATGTATTACTGTCAGTTATATACAACATGATAATGGTTCCACTGTGTATTACTGTCAGTTATATACAACATGATGATGGTTCCACTGTGTATTACTGTCAGTTATATACAACAACATGATGATGGTTCCACTGTGTATTACTGTCAGTTATATACAACAACATGATGATGGTTCCACTGTGTATTACTGTCAGTTATATACAACATGATGATGGTTCCACTGTGTATTACTGTCAGTTATATACAACATGATAATGGTTCCACTGTGTATTACTGTCAGTTATATACAACAACATGATGATGGTTCCACTGTGTATTACTGTCAGTTATATACAACATGATAATGGTTCCACTATGTATTACTGTCAGTTATATACAACATGATAATGGTTCCACTGTGTATTACTGTCAGTTATATACAACATGATGATGGTTCCACTGTGTATTACTGTCAGTTATATACAACAACATGATGATGGTTCCACTGTGTATTACTGTCAGTTATATACAACAACATGATGATGGTTCCACTGTGTATTACTGTCAGTTATATACAACAACATGATGATGGTTCCACTGTGTATTACTGTCAGTTATATACAACAACATGATGATGGTTCCACTGTGTATTACTGTCAGTTATATACAACATGATGATGGTTCCACTGGGTATTACTGTCAGTTATATACAACAACATGATGATGGTTCCACTGTGTATTACTGTCAGTTATATACAACAACATGATGATGGTTCCACTGTGTATTACTGTCAGTTATATACAACATGATGATGGTTCCACTGTGTATTACTGTCAGTTATATACAACAACATGATGATGGTTCCACTGTGTATTACTGTCAGTTATATACAACAACATGATGATGGTTCCACTGTGTATTACTGTCAGTTATATACAACATGATGATGGTTCCACTGTGTATTACTGTCAGTTATATACAACATGATGACGGTTCCACTGTTATATACAACATGATGATGGTTCCACTGTTATATACAACATGATGATGGTTCCACTGTGTATTACTGTCAGTTATATACAACAACATGATGATGGTTCCACTGTTATATACAACATGATGATGGTTCCACTGTGTATTACTGTCAGTTATATACAACATGATGATGGTTCCACTATGTATTACTGTCAGTTATATACAACATGATGATGGTTCCACTGTGTATTACTGTCAGTTATATACAACAACATGATGTTGGTTCCACTGTGTATTACTGTCAGTTATATACAACAACATGATGATGGTTCCACTGTGTATTACTGTCAGTTATATACAACATGATGATGGTTCCACTGTGTATTACTGTCAGTTATATACAACAAGATGATGGTTCCACTATGTATTACTGTCAGTTATATACAACATGATAATGGTTCCACTGTGTATTACTGTCAGTTATATACAACAACATGATGATGGTTCCACTGTGTATTACTGTCAGTGATATACAACATGATGTTGGTTCCACTGTGTATTACTGTCAGTTATATACAACATGATGATGGTTCCACTGTGTATTACTGTCAGTTATATACAACATGATGATGGTTCCACTGTGTATTACTGTCAGTTATATACAACAAGATGATGGTTCCACTATGTATTACTGTCAGTTATATACAACATGATAATGGTTCCACTGTGTATTACTGTCAGTTATATACAACATGATGATGGTTCCACTGTGTATTACTGTCAGTTATATACAACAACATGATGATGGTTCCACTGTGTATTACTGTCAGTTATATACAACAACATGATGATGGTTCCACTGTGTATTACTGTCAGTTATATACAACATGATGATGGTTCCACTGTGTATTACTGTCAGTTATATACAACATGATAATGGTTCCACTGTGTATTACTGTCAGTTATATACAACAACATGATGATGGTTCCACTGTGTATTACTGTCAGTTATATACAACATGATAATGGTTCCACTATGTATTACTGTCAGTTATATACAACATGATAATGGTTCCACTGTGTATTACTGTCAGTTATATACAACATGATGATGGTTCCACTGTGTATTACTGTCAGTTATATACAACAACATGATGATGGTTCCACTGTGTATTACTGTCAGTTATATACAACAACATGATGATGGTTCCACTGTGTATTACTGTCAGTTATATACAACAACATGATGATGGTTCCACTGTGTATTACTGTCAGTTATATACAACAACATGATGATGGTTCCACTGTGTATTACTGTCAGTTATATACAACATGATGATGGTTCCACTGGGTATTACTGTCAGTTATATACAACAACATGATGATGGTTCCACTGTGTATTACTGTCAGTTATATACAACAACATGATGATGGTTCCACTGTGTATTACTGTCAGTTATATACAACATGATGATGGTTCCACTGTGTATTACTGTCAGTTATATACAACAACATGATGATGGTTCCACTGTGTATTACTGTCAGTTATATACAACAACATGATGATGGTTCCACTGTGTATTACTGTCAGTTATATACAACATGATGATGGTTCCACTGTGTATTACTGTCAGTTATATACAACATGATGACGGTTCCACTGTTATATACAACATGATGATGGTTCCACTGTTATATACAACATGATGATGGTTCCACTGTGTATTACTGTCAGTTATATACAACAACATGATGATGGTTCCACTGTTATATACAACATGATGATGGTTCCACTGTGTATTACTGTCAGTTATATACAACATGATGATGGTTCCACTATGTATTACTGTCAGTTATATACAACATGATGATGGTTCCACTGTGTATTACTGTCAGTTATATACAACAACATGATGTTGGTTCCACTGTGTATTACTGTCAGTTATATACAACATGATGATGGTTCCACTGTGTATTACTGTCAGTTATATACACCATGATGATGGTTCCTCTGTGTATTACTGTCAGTTATATACAACAACATGATGATGGTTCCACTGTGTATTACTGTCAGTTATATACAACAACATGATGATGGTTCCACTATGTATTACTGTCAGTTATATACAACAACATGGTGATGGTTCATCTGGGTATTACTGTCAGTTATATACAACAACATGGTGATGGTTCCACTGTGTATTACTGTCAGTTATATACAACATGATGATGGTTCCACTGTGTATTACTGTCAGTTATATACAACAACATGATGGTTCCACTGTGTATTACTGTCAGTTATATACAACATGATGATGGTTCCACTGTGTATTACTGTCAGTTATATACAACATGATGATGGTTCCACTATGTATTACTGTCAGTTATATACAACAACATGATGATGGTTCCACTGTGTATTACTGTCAGTTATATACAACAACATGGTGATGGTTCCACTGTGTATTACTGTCAGTTATATACAACATGATGATGGTTCCACTGTGTATTACTGTCAGTTATATACAACAACATGATGGTTCCACTGTGTATTACTGTCAGTTATATACAACATGATGATGGTTCCACTGTGTATTACTGTCAGTTATATACAACATGATGATGGTTCCACTATGTATTACTGTCAGTTATATACAACAACATGATGATGGTTCCACTGTGTATTACTGTCAGTTATATACAACATGATGATGGTTCCACTGTGTATTACTGTCAGTTATATACAACATGATGATGGTTCCACTGTGTATTACTGTCAGTTATATTCAACAACATGATGATGGTTCCACTGTGTATTACTGTCAGTTATATACAACATGATGATGGTTCCACTATGTATTACTGTCAGTTATATACAACAACATGATAATGGTTCCACTGTGTATTACTGTCAGTTATATACAACATGATGTTGGTTCCACTGTGTATTACTGTCAGTTATATACAACATGATGATGGTTCCACTGTGTATTACTGTCAGTTATATACAACATGATGATGGTTCCACTGTGTATTACTGTCAGTTATATACAACAACATGATGATGGTTCCACTGTGTATTACTGTCAGTTATATACAACATGATGATGGTTCCACTGTGTATTACTGTCAGTTATATACATTACATTACATTTAAGTCATTTAGCAGACGCTCTTATCCAGAGCGACTTACATGATGATGGTTCCACTGTGTATTAATGTCAGTTATATACAACAACATGATGATGGTTCCACTGTGTATTACTGTCAGTGATATACAACATGATGATGGTTCCACTGTGTATTACTGTCAGTTATATACAACAACATGATGATGGTTCCACTGTGTATTACTGTCAGTTATATACAACAACATGATGATGGTTCCACTGTGTATTACTGTCAGTTATATACAACATGATGATGGTTCCACTGTGTATTACTGTCAGTTATATACAACATGATGATGGTTCCACTGTGTATTACTGTCAGTTATATACAACATGATGATGGTTCCACTGTGTATTACTGTCAGTTATATACAACATGATGATAGTTCCACTGTGTATTAATGTCAGTTATATACAACAACATGATGATGGTTCCACTGTGTATTACTGTCAGTTATATACAACAACATGATGATGGTCCCACTGTGTATTACTGTCAGTTATATACAACATGATGATGGTTCCACTATGTATTACTGTCAGTTATATACAACAACATGATGATGGTTCCACTGTGTATTACTGTCAGTTATATACAACAACATGATGATGGTTCCACTGTGTTTTACTGTCAGTTATATACAACAACATGATGATGGTTCCACTGTGTATTACTGTCAGTTATATACAACATGATGATGGTTCCACTGTGTATTACTGTCAGTTATATACAACAACATGATGATGGTTCCACTATGTATTACTGTCAGTTATATACAACAACATGATGATGGTTCCACTATGTATTACTGTCAGTTATATACAACATGATGATGGTTCCACTGTGTATTACTGTCAGTTATATACAACATGATGATGGTTCCACTATGTATTACTGTCAGTTATATACAACAACATGATGTTGGTTCCACTGTGTATTACTGTCAGTTATATACAACATGGTGATGGTTCCACTGTGTATTACTGTCAGTTATATACAACATGATGATGGTTCCACTGTGTATTACTGTCAGTTATATACAACAACATGATGATGGTTCCACTATGTATTACTGTCAGTTATATACAACAACATGATGATGGTTCCACTATGTATTACTGTCAGTTATATAGAACAACATGATGATGGTTCCACTGTGTATTACTGTCAGTTATATACAACAACATGATGATGGTTCCACTATGTATTACTGTCAGTTATATACAACAACATGATGATGGTTCCACTATGTATTACTGTCAGTTATATACAACAACATGATGATGGTTCCACTGTGTATTACTGCCAGTTATATACAACAACATGATGATGGTTCCACTGTGTATTACTGTCAGTTATATACAACAACATGATGATGGTTCCACTGTGTATTACTGTCAGTTATATACAACATGATGATGGTTCCACTGTGTATTACTGTTAGTTATATACAACATGATGATGGTTCCACTGTGTATTACTGTCAGTTATATACAACAACATGATGATGGTTCCACTGTGTATTACTGTCAGTTATATACAACAACATGATGATGGTTCCACTGTGTATTACTGTCAGTTATATACAACAACATGATGATGGTTCCACTCTGTATTACTGTCAGTTATATACAACATGATGATGGTTCCACTGTGTATTACTGTCAGTTATATACAACAACATGATGATGGTTCCACTGTGTATTACTGTCAGTTATATACAACAACATGATAATGGTTCCACTGTGTATTACTGTCAGTTATATACAACAACATGATGATGGTTCCACTGTGTATTACTGTCAGTGATATACAACATGATGATGGTTCCACTGTGTATTACTGTCAGTTATATACAACAACATGATGATGGTTCCACTGTGTATTACTGTCAGTTATATACAACAACATGATGATGGTTCCACTGTGTATTACTGTCAGTTATATACAACATGATGATGGTTCCACTGTGTATTACTGTCAGTTATATACAACATGATGATGGTTCCACTGTGTATTACTGTCAGTTATATACAACATGATGATGGTTCCACTGTGTATTACTGTCAGTTATATACAACATGATGATGGTTCCACTGTGTATTACTGTCAGTTATATACAACATGATGTTGGTTCCACTATGTATTACTGTCAGTTATATACAACATGATGATGGTTCCACTGTGTATTACTGTCAGTTATATACAACAACATGATGATGGTTCCACTGTGTATTACTGTCAGTTATATACAACATGATGATGGTTCCACTGTGTATTACTGTCAGTTATATACAACATGATGATGGTTCCACTGTGTATTACTGTCAGTGATATACAACATGATGTTGGTTCCACTGTGTATTACTGTCAGTTATATACAACATGATGATGGTTCCACTGTGTATTACTGTCAGTTATATACAACAACTTCAGAGACAGAGTCACAGAGACAGAGTCACAGAGACAGAGTCACAGAGACAGAGCCACAGAGACAGAGTCACAGAGACAGAGCCACAGAGACAGAGTCACAGAGACAGAGCCACAGAGACAGAGCCACAGAGACAGAGCCACAGAGACAGAGTCACAGAGACAGAGTCACAGAGACAGAGCTTCAGAGACAGAGCCACAGAGACAGAGCTTCAGAGACAGAGCCACAGAGACAGAGTCACAGAGACAGAGTCACAGAGACAGAGCCACAGAGACAGAGTCACAGAGACAGAGCCACAGAGACAGAGCCACAGAGACAGAGTCACAGAGACAGAGTCACAGAGACAGAGTCACAGACACAGCTTCAGACACAGAGCTTCAGACACAGAGCTTCAGAGACAGAGTCACAGAGACAGAGCCACAGAGACAGAGCCACAGAGCCACAGAGACAGAGCCACAGAGACAGAGTCACAGAGACAGAGCTTCAGAGACAGAGCCACAGAGACAGAGCTTCAGAGACAGAGCCACAGAGACAGAGTCACAGAGACAGAGTCACAGAGACAGAGTCATAGAGACAGAGTCACAGACACAGAGCTTCAGACACAGAGCTTCAGACACAGAGCTTCAGAGACAGAGCCACAGAGACAGAGCCACAGAGACAGAGCCGCAGAGACAGAGTCACAGAGACAGAGCCACAGAGACAGAGTCACAGAGACAGAGCCACAGAGACAGAGCCACAGAGACAGAGCCACAGAGACAGAGTCACAGAGACAGAGTCACAGAGACAGAGCTTCAGAGACAGAGCCACAGAGACAGAGCTTCAGAGACAGAGCCACAGAGACAGAGTCACAGAGACAGAGTCACAGAGACAGAGCCACAGAGACAGAGTCACAGAGACAGAGTCACAGAGACAGAGCCACAGAGACAGAGTCACAGAGACAGAGTCACAGAGACAGAGTCACAGACACAGCTTCAGACACAGAGCTTCAGACACAGAGCTTCAGAGACAGAGTCACAGAGACAGAGCCACAGAGACAGAGCCACAGAGACAGAGCCACAGAGACAGAGTCACAGAGACAGAGCTTCACAGAGACAGAGCTTCAGAGACAGAGCCACAGAGACAGAGTCACAGAGACAGAGTCACAGAGACAGAGTCACAGAGACAGAGTCACAGACACAGAGCTTCAGACACAGAGCTTCAAACACAGAGCTTCAGAGACAGAGCCACAGAGACAGAGCCACAGAGACAGAGCCACAGAGACAGAGTCACAGAGACAGAGCCACAGAGACAGAGTCACAGAGACAGAGTCACAGAGACAGAGTCACAGAGACAGAGCTTCAGAGACAGAGCCACAGAGACAGAGTCACAGAGACAGAGCTTCAGAGACAGAGCCACAGAGACAGAGTCACAGAGACAGAGCTTCAGAGACAGAGCCACAGAGACAGAGTCACAGAGACAGAGCTTCAGAGACAGAGCCACAGAGACAGAGCCACAGAGACAGAGTCACAGAGACAGAGCTTCAGAGACAGAGCCACAGAGACAGAGTCACAGAGACAGAGCTTCAGAGACAGAGCTTCAGAGACAGAGCCACAGAGACAGAATCACAGAGACAGAGCTTCAGAGACAGAGCCACAGAGACAGAGCCACAGACACAGAATCACAGAGACAGAGCTTCAGAGACAGAGTCACAGAGACAGCTTCAGAGACAGAGCTTCAGAGACAGAGTCACAGAGACAGAGCTTCAGAGACAGAGTCACAGAGACAGAGCTTCAGAGACAGAGCTTCAGAGACAGAGTCACAGAGACAGAGCTTCAGAGACAGAGCCACAGAGACAGAATCACAGAGACAGAGCTTCAGAGACAGAGTCACAGAGACAGCTTCAGAGACAGAGCTTCAGAGACAGAGTCACAGAGACAGAGCTTCAGAGACAGAGTCACAGAGACAGAGCTTCAGAGACAGAGTGACAGAGACAGAGTCACAGAGACAGAGCTTCAGAGACAGAGCCACAGAAGGTCTTGAGCAGATGAGCTCCTGAATCTTTAAAGTTTTTCCAAAAAATATATAGATTTCGAGTTGCATAAACTTGGATTTTTTTTTACAAGGACATATACAGAATAATACCCCTCACAATATAACCTTTACACCAATCCAAAGTGTAAACCTACACCCTGATTTTGGACAAAATTATCTAATTGGGATTTTTACTCCCAAGGATTATCCAGCACACTTTCCGACAAACCAACAACAAGCAAAAGAAGCACAAACTGAAACATGAAAATATCCATCCAACCTGGAACTGAGTAAGAAACGTTCAGTCTGAAGCTACTTCGAAAGCCTTGAATGAAAACAACATGCCAATAAATCTCTAGATATTTAACTTTTTAAAGACTGAATGCTAAGTTAAAAGGCTACCAAGCTTGGAAAGAACAGACCCAGCAGCAACCTTATTTAGCACTTAAGTGTAAAGTGAGAGGTGTGAAGTCCCTGGGCCCAAACATGGCAGCAGAACCCCCCTCCCCACCCAAATGCAGAGGACTCTTTGACCCCCTGCTCCATGGCTTCCCTCTGTGCAGTAGTCACCACAGTACAGTACCCTTTGGATATGAAAAATGACAAGGCACGGAAAGAGTACAAGTAGAAACTCCTCATTGACAAGCCAGAGACACTTTTTGCTGACTGCAACAACAATGGGAACGTAAGCAACCTATTCATTCACACAGACCTTCCCTGGGCATGGCACAGCGCTATACGAGCACACTACCCCTCTTTTTAAGAGAGAAGGTATTGGCGGAACACCAGAACACTGGAAAACGAGGACCCTCAGACGCCCTCTGTCAACCTGTACAAATATAGAACCGTGTTGGAGGAGGGCCTCTTCAAACATTTCCAAAAGGACTTCCACAGAATCAAAAGAGAGAGCACGGCAGGAGAAGTTTTCTCTTGGTGACAACTCCCCAAGCGAGTCTGATCACTCCTCTTCAAAACTGTCCTGCAGACGAGGAGAGTCCCCCCCCCCCAACAGCACTGAACACACCCAGGTCCCACAACTGCACTGCTCCTCCATCATTGAGAGGGATATATTCACAGAGCTGGAGAGAGACGTGGTGGAGCTCAGAGAGCTGGAGAGAGACGTGGTGGAGCTCAGAGAGCTGGAGAGAGACATGGTGGAGCTCAGAGAGCTGGAGAGAGATGTGGTGGAGCTCAGAGAATTGGAGAGAGACGTGGTGGAGCTCAGAGAGCTGGAGAGAGATGTGGTGGAGCTCAGAGAGCTGGAGAGAGACGTGGTGGAGCTCAGAGAGCTGGAGAGAGACATGGTGGAGCTCAGAGAGCTGGAGAGAGACGTGGTGGAGCTCAGAGAGCTGGAGAGAGATGTGGTGGAGCTCAGAGAGACGTGGTGGAACTCAGGGAGCTGGAGAGAGACATGGTGGAGCTCAGAGAGCTGGAGAGAGACATGGTGGAGCTCAGAGAGACGTGGTGGAACTCAGGGAGCTGGAGAGAGACATGGTGGAGCTCAGAGAGCTGGAGAGAGACATGGTGGAGCTCAGAGAGACGTGGTGGAACTCAGGGAGCTGGAGAGAGACATGGTGGAGCTCAGAGAGCTGGAGAGAGACATGGTGGAGCTCAGAGAGTTGGAGAGCGACATGGTGGAGCTCAGAGAATTGGAGAGAGACGTGGTGGAGCTCAGAGAGCTGGAGAGAGACGTGGTGGAGCTCAGAGAGCTGGAGAGAGACGTGGTGGAGCTCAGAGCTGGAGAGAGACATGGTGGAGCTCAGAGAGCTGGAGAGAGACGTGGTGGAGCTCAGAGCTGGAGAGAGACGTGGTGGAGCTCAGAGAGCTGGAGAGAGACATGGTGGAGCTCAGAGAGTTGGAGAGAGACATGGTGGAGCTCAGAGAGCTGGAGAGAGACATGGTGGAGCTCAGAGAGTTGGAGAGAGACATGGTGGAGCTCAGAGAGACATGGTGGAGCTCAGAGAGACATGGTGGAGCTCAGAGAGCTGGAGAGAGACATGGTGGAGCTCAGAGAGTTGGAGAGAGTACCCAGAGGGCTGAAGGGGGAGATAGACAGCCTTCTGGGAGAGCAGGCTTCACTCCAGTCTGAGGTGAGAGAACTTGAGGAGAGAGAGAAACACACAGCCCAGCTAACAGAGGACCACACAGCCCAGCTAACAGAGGACCACGCAGCCCAGCTAACAGAGGACCACGCAGCCCAGCTAACAGAGGACCACGCAGCCCAGCTAACAGAGGACCACACAGCCCAGCTAACAGAGTTCCACACAGCCCAGCTAACAGAGGACCACGCAGCCCAGCTAACAGAGGACCACGCAGCCCAGCTAACAGAGTTCCACACAGCCCAGCTAACAGAGGACCACGCAGCCCAGCTAACAGAGGAACACGCAGCCCAGCTAACAGAGGACCACACAGCCCAGCTAACAGAGGACCACACAGCCCAGCTAACAGAGGACCACACAGCCCAGCTAACAGAGAAACACACAGCCCAGCTAACAGAGAATCACACAGCCCACCTAACAGAGGAACACCCCTGTCAGCTCCACGGGTAGCCCTCCTAACAACACTCCCACTGAGGACCACACAGCCCACCTAACAGAGAAACACACAGCCCAGCTAACAGAGAATCACACAGCCCACCTAACAGAGGAACACCCCTGTCAGCTCCACGGGTAGCCCTCCTAACAACACCCCCACTGAGGACCACACAGCCCACCTAACAGAGGAACACCCCTGTCAGAGGTAGCCCTCCTAACAAAACTCCCACTGAGGACCATGCAGCCCACCTAACAGAGGAACACCCCTGTCAGCTCCACGGGTAGCCCTCCTAACAACACCCCCACTGAGGACCACACAGCCCAGCTAACAGAGAAACACACAGCCCACCTAACAGAGGAACACCCCTGTCAGCTCCACGGGTAGCCCTCCTAACAACACCCCCACTGAGGACCACACAGCCCAGCTAACAGAGAAACACACAGCCCACCTAACAGAGGAACACCCCTGTCAGCTCCACGGGTAGCCCTCCTAACAACACCCCACTGAGGACCACACAGCCCACCTAACAGAGGAACACCCCTGTCAGCTCCACGGGTAGCCCTCCTAACAACACCCCCAAACACACAGCCCACCTAACAGAGGAACACCCCTGTCAGCTCCACGGGTAGCCCTCCTAACAACACCCCACTGAGGACCACACAGCCCACCTAACAGAGGAACACCCCTGTCAGCTCCACGGGTAGCCCTCCTAACAAAACTCCCACTGAGGACCACACAGCCCACCTAACAGAGGAACACCCCTGTCAGCTCCACGGGTAGCCCTCCTAACAACACCCCCACTGAGGACCACACAGCCCACCTAACAGAGGAACACCCCTGTCAGCTCCACGGGTAGCCCTCCTAACAACACCCCCACTGAGGACCACACAGCCCACCTAACAGAGGAACACCCCTGTCAGCTCCACGGGTAGCCCTCCTAACAACACAGCCCAGCTCACAGAGAATCACACAGCCCACCTAACAGAGGAACACCCCTGTCAGCCCAGTTAACAGACTGAGGACCACACAGCCCACCTAACAGAGGAACACCCCTGTCAGCTCCACGGGTAGCCCTCCTAACAACACCCCCACTGAGGACACACCAAAACCAGAGATTGTGCTCCTCGTTGACTCAAATGGAAAAAAAGACATTGATGGGAAGAAACTTCTCAAAAAAAAACACCCTGGAGCTGCTGTCTGAGGAACAACTAGGGTCCCCCAGCCATATCAGAATTAATACAGGCACAATGATATGCTCTGAACAGATCTGAAAAGAGCATTCACTCGTGGGCTACCCCAGCCAATAGAATTCTACTTCCATTGCGCTCTGGCTCTGCCTACAACAACATAATAGACTCAATCTTGCAAAGTTATATGGGTTTTAGTTTGATGCATTGAAAAGGGGCTGATAAAATATTGATTCGATCACACAGAAAAAACATTGATCTGTAAGAAAAACTAATGGGGTCGAACTCAATGACGTTCAATCTCTTGCATCTTTGCGCGGCAGTCCTGGAGGAAGTGAGAGGCGGTCCTGGAGGAAGTGAGAGGCGGTCCTGGAGGAAGTGAGAGGCGGTCCTGGAGGAAGTGAGAGGCGGTCCTGGAGGAAGTGAGAGGCGGTCCTGGAGGAAGTGAGAGGCAGTCCTGGAAGAAGTGAGAGGCAGTCCTGGAGGAAGTGAGAGGCAGTCCTGGAGGAAGTGAGAGGCAGTCCTGGAAGAAGTGAGAGGCAGTCCTGGAGGAAGTGAGAGGCAGTCCTGGAGGAAGTGAGAGGCAGTCCTGGAGGAAGTGAGAGGCAGTCCTGGAGGAAGTGAGAGGCAGTCCTGGAAGAAGTGAGAGGCAGTCCTGGAGGAAGTGAGAGGCAGTCCTGGAGGAAGTGAGAGGCAGTCCTGGAGGAAGTGAGAGGCAGTCCTGGAGGAAGTGAGAGGCAGTCCTGGAGGAAGTGAGCGGTAGTCCTGGAGGAAGTGAGAGACAGTCCTGTGGAGGGGCGGCAGGTAGCCTAGTGGTTAGAGTGGAGGGGTGGCAGGTAGCCTAGTGGTTAGAGTGGAGGGGCGGCAGGTAGCCTTGTGGTTAGAGTGGAGGGGCGGCAGGTAGCCTAGTGGTTAGAGTGGAGGGGCGGCAGGTAGCCTAGTGGTTAGAGTGGAGGGGAGGCAGGTAGCCTAGTGGTTAGAGTGGAGGGGTGGCAGGTAGCCTAGTGGTTAGAGTGGAGGGGCGGCAGGTAGCCTAGTGGTTAGAGTGGAGGGGTGGCAGGTAGCCTAGTGGTTAGAGTGGAGAGGAGGCAGGTAGCCTAGTGGTTAGAGTGGAGGGGCGGCAGGTAGCCTTGTGGTTAGAGTGGAGGGGCGGCAGGTAGCCTAGTGGTTAGAGTGGAGGGGCGTTAGGTAGCCTAGTGGTTTGAGTGGAGGGGCGGCAGGTAGCCTAGTGGTTAGAGTGGAGGGGCGGCAGGTAGCCTAGTGGTTAGAGGGGAGGGGCGGCAGGTAGCCTAGTGGTTAGAGTGGAGGGGCGGCAGGTAGCCTAGTGATTAGAGTGGAGGGACGGCAGGTAGCCTAGTGGTTAGAGTGGAGGCAGGTAGCCTAGTGGTTAGAGTGGAGGGGTGTCAGGTAGCCTAGTGGTTAGAGTGGAGGGGTGTCAGGTAGCCTAGTGGTTAGAGTGGAGGGGCGTTAGGTAGCCTAATGGTTCGAGGGTTGGACTAGTAACCAGAAGGTTGCAAGATTGAATCCCTGAGCTGACAAGGTACAAATCTTCTGTTCTGGCAGTTAACCCCACGGTTCCAAGGTCGTCATTGAAAATAAGAATATGTTCTTAACCTGCTTAAGTAAAGATAACATTTACAAAATGATGAAGACTGATGCAAAGTGGTGTAGAAAAAAAACAAAAAACTATTAGCCAACAAACGTTTCCCTGCGATAGTGAAGGTATAAAGTTGGCAGAATAAAGCCTAAATGGTATATTTGACCTCTGAGGAAGAATGCATAAACCTAAGAAAGAAATGGAGAAACAACCAAAAACAACCAAAAAAAACAGACAAAACCTTCACTATGGTGAAACACTAAAACAGAAATACACAAATAAATATTGAGGAACAGCATGTCAGAAAACAGAGTGATTGTGATTGAAGAATCCATAGAAGAATCCATAGAAGAATCCATAGAAGAATCCATAGAAGAATCCATAGAAGAATCCATAGAAGAATCCATAGAATCAAACCACTTCTGGGAAAATTGGAACTTTCAGCTATTTAACAAACCATGAGCAAAAGCAGATGAGGCAGTCACTGTGGCACCCCCATAGAGACTGCCAGAAGCCCAGACAACACTGTGGCACCCCCATAGAGACTGCCAGAAGCCCAGACAACACTGTGGCACCCCCATAGAGACTGCCAGAAGCCCAGACAACACTGTGGCACCCCCATAGAGACTGCCAGAAGCCCAGACAACACTGTGGCACCCCCATAGAGACTGCCAGAAGCCCAGACAACACTGTGGCACCCCCATAGAGACTGCCAGAAGCGCAGACAACACTGTGGCACCCCCATAGAGACTGCCAGAAGCCCAGACAACACTGTGGCACCCCCATAGAGACTGCCAGAAGCCCAGACAACACTGTGGCACCCCCATAGAGACTGCCAGAAGCCCAGACAACACTGTGGACAACACTGTGGCACCCCCATAGAGACTGCCAGAAGCCCAGACAACACTGTGGCACCCCCATAGAGACTGCCAGAAGCCCAGACAACACTGTGGCACCCCCATAGAGACTGCCAGAAGCCCAGACAACACTGTGGCACCCCCATAGAGACTGCCAGAAGCCCAGACAACACTGTGGCACCCCCATAGAGACTGCCAGAAGCCCAGACAACACTGTGGCACCCCCATAGAGACCGCCAGAAGCCCAGACAACACTGTGGCAACCCCATAGAGACTGCCAGAAGCCCAGACAACACTGTGGCACCCCCATAGAGACTGCCAGAAGCCCAGACAACACTGTGGCACCCCCTTAGAGACTGCCAGAAGCCCAGACAACACTGTGGCACCCCCATAGAGACTGCCAGAAGCCCAGACAACACTGTGGCACCCCCATAGAGACCGCCAGAAGCCCAGACAACACTGTGGCACCCCCATAGAGACTGCCAGAAGCCCAGACAACACTGTGGCACCCCCATAGAGACTGCCAGAAGCCCAGACAACACTGTGGCACCCCCATAGAGACTGCCAGAAGCCCAGACAACACTGTGGCACCCCCATAGAGACTACATGATGATTTACTAAACATAGAATCAACTATTAAAGACTACCAGAACCCACTGGATTCTACAACTACATTGAATGAACTACAGGACAAAACAAACCCTCCAACCCCCCAAAAATGTGTGGTGTTAATGGTATACGTCTGCACAACGCATCACCGGGGGCAAACTACCTGCCCTCCATGACACCTACAGCACCCTGTCTGTTCACCCCGCTATCATCCAGAAGACGAGGTCAGTACAGGTGCATCAAAGCAGGACCCGAGAGACTGAAAAACAGGTTCAGACTGTTAAACAGCCATCACTAACTCAGAGAGGCTGCTTCCTACATTGAGACCCAATCACTGGCCACTTTAATAAATGGATCACGAGTCACATAAATAAATGTGACTTTAACAATGTTTACATATATTTCATTACTCATATCACGTGTATATACTGTATTTTATAATATCTACTGCACCTTGCTGCTCAGCCATCTCGCTCATCCATATACTTATATAGTTGTTGGGGAATTGTTAGATTACTTGTTAGATATTACTGCACTGTCGGAAATAGAAGCACAAGCATTTCACTACACTCGCATTAACATCTGCTAACCATGTGTTTAATGATGGCGGTTGTAGTAGTAGTAGTTGTAATAATGACGGTAGATGTGGTACTGATGTAACAGCGAGGATGACTGTATACTTATGGTGAGTAGTCGTAGAGATATCGGAGGTGTAAATGATACCAGTGGTAATGGTAGTCGTAGAGATATCAGTGGTAATGGTAGTCGTAGAGATATCGGAGGTGTAAATGATACCAGTGGTAATGGTAGTCGTAGAGATATCAGTGGTAATGGTAGTCGTAGAGATATCGGAGGTGTAAATGATACTAGTGGTAATGGTAGTCGTAGAGATATCAGTGGTAATGGTAGTCGTAGAGATATCGGAGGTGTAAATGATACTAGTGGTAATGGTAGTCGTAGAGATATCGGAGGTGTAAATGATACTAGTGGTAATGGTAGTCGTAGAGATATCGGAGGTGTAAATGATACCAGTGGTAATGGTAGTCGTAGAGATATCAGTGGTAATGGTAGTCGTAGAGATATCGGATGTGTAAATGATACTAGTGGTAATGGTAGTCATATAGATATCAGTGGTAATGGTAGTCGTAGAGATATCAGTGGTAATGGTAGTCGTAGAGATATTGGAGGTGTAAATGATACCAGTGGTAATGGTAGTCGTAGAGATATCAGTGGTAATGGTAGTCGTAGAGATATCGGAGGTGTAAATGATACCAGTGGTAATGGTAGTCGTAGAGATATCAGTGGTAATGGTAGTCGTAGAGATATCGGAGGTGTAAATGATACTAGTGGTAATGGTAGTCGTAGAGATATCGGAGGTGTAAATGATACTAGTGGTAATGGTAGTCGTAAAGATATCGGAGGTGTAAATGATACCAGTGGTAATGGTAGTCGTAGAGATATCAGTGGTAATGGTAGTCGTAGAGATATCGGAGGTGTAAATGATACTAGTGGTAATGGTAGTCATATAGATATCAGTGGTAATGGTAGTCGTAGAGATATCAGTGGTAATGGTAGTCGTAGAGATATTGGAGGTGTAAATGATACCAGTGGTAATGGTAGTCGTAGAGATATCAGTGGTAATGGTAGTCGTAGAGATATCGGAGGTGTAAATGAGACCAGTGGTAATGGTAGTCGTAGAGATATCAGTGGTAATGGTAGTCGTAGAGATATCGGAGGTGTAAATGATACTAGTGGTAATGGTAGTCGTAGAGATATCGGAGGAGTGAATGATACTAGTGTTAATGGTAGTCGTAGAGATATCGGAGGTGTAAATGATACTAGTGGTAATGGTAGTCGTAGAGATATCGGTGGTAATGGTAGTCGTAGAGTTATCAGTGGTAATGGTAGTCGTAGAGATATCAGTGGTAATGGTAGTCGTAGAGATATCAGAGGTGTAAATGATACTAGTGGTAATGGTAGTCGTAGAGATATCAGTGGTAATGGTAGTCGTAGAGATATCAGAGGTGTAAATGATACTAGTGGTAATGGTAGTCGTAGAGATATCGGAGGTGTAAATGATACTAGTGGTAATGGTAGTCGTAGAGATATCGGTGGTAATGGTAGTCGTAGAGATATCAGTGGTAATGGTAGTCGTAGAGATATCGGAGGTGTAAATGATACTAGTGGTAATGGTAGTCGTACAGATATCAGTGGTAATGGTAGTCGTAGAGATATCGGAGGTGTAAATGATACTAGTGGTAATGGTAGTCGTAGAGATATCAGTGGTAATGGTAGTCGTAGAGATATGGGAGGTGTAAATGATACTAGTGGTAATGATAGTCGTAGAGATATCGGAGGTGTAAATGATACTAGTGGTAATGGTAGTCGTAGAGATATCGGAGGTGTAAATGATACCAGTGGTAATGGTAGTCATAGAGATATCAGTGGTAATGGTAGTCGTAGAGATATCAGTGGTAATGGTAGTCGTAGAGATATCGGAGGTGTAAATGATACCAGTGGTAATGGTAGTCGTAGAGATATCAGTGGTAATGGTAGTCGTAGAGATATCAGTGGTAATGGTAGTCGTAGAGATATCGGAGGTGTAAATGATACTAGTGGTAATGGTAGTCGTAGAGATATCGGAGGTGTAAATGATACCAGTGGTAATGGTAGTCATAGAGATATCAGTGGTAATGGTAGTCGTAGAGATATCAGTGGTAATGGTAGTCGTAGAGATATCGGAGGTGTAAATGATACCAGTGGTAATGGTAGTCGTAGAGATATCAGTGGTAATGGTAGGTGTAGAGATATCAGTGGTAATGGTAGTCGTAGAGATATCGGAGGTGTAAATGATACTAGTGGTAATGGTGTTACAGTTGAAGGCTACAAATTGTATTTCATGTCTATAAAGCAATCTGAATTTGAAAGAGAGAGAGAGAAGGGAGAGGTGAGGAGAGAAGGGAGAGGTGAGGAGAGAAGGGAGAGGTGAGGAGAGAAGGGAGAGAAGGGAGAGGTGAGGAGAGAAGGGAGAGGTGAGGAGAGAAGGGAGAGGTGAGGAGAGAAGGGAGAGGTGAGGAGAGGTGAGGAGAGAAGGGAGAGGTGAGAGGGGGGGGTGTTAGTGTGTGTGGGATGGGTGTGTGTGAGGTGGGGAGGCGGCTGTTACGCCTGTGTGTGTGTGTGTGTGTGTGTGTGTGTGTGTGTGTGTGTGTGTGTGTGTGTGTGTGTGTGTGTGTGTGTGTGTGTGTGTGTGTGTGTGTGTGTGTGTGTGTGTGTGTGTGTGTGTGTGTGTGTGTGTACCTCTATGTCCAGGTAAGATAGAGAGCGTAGGATAGGTGTCCCTCTGTCCTCGGCCACTACAGTCAGGTTGTAGATCTGCTGTCTCTCATAGTCCAGCCTCTTCCCCACCCTCACTGCGCCGCTCACCGCATCCACCTAGATATACAATAACATAGACTAGATTAGACCCACCCTCACTGCGCCTCTCACCGCATCCACCTAGATATACAATAACATAGACTAGAGTAGACCCACCCTCACTGCGCCGCTCACCGCATCCACCTAGATATACAATAACATAGACTAGATTAGACCCACCCTCACTGTGCTGCTCACTGCATCCACCTAGATATACAATAACATAGACTAGATTAGACCCACCCTCACTGTGCTGCTCACCGCATCCACCTAGATATACAATAACATAGACTAGATTAGACCCACCCTCACTGTGCTGCTCACTGCATCCACCTAGATATACAATAACATAGACTAGATTAGACCCACAGAGTATAACAGAGATGTAATCCCACACATGTTGTATTTCCCTAGCTACACGCTGTAGGGCTACAGCATAAACAAGTCAACAACACACAGCAACGTACAGACATAGATACGTCTCCCACCTCGAAGATGCCGTTTCCGTCATTGGCCAGAGCGTAGGAGACCTGTCCCCCCAGTCCGAGGTCTGAATCCTGGGTCTGCAGCCAGGCGATGACTGCCCCTAGTGGCAGGTCCTCCAGGACACGGGCGCTGTAGCTCCCAGGGACGGCCAGCGGGGGGCAGTCATTAACGTCCTCCAGTGTTATACTCAGAGTTGTCACCTTGAACCGCTGGGTCCCTCTCTCCGCCTTATCCCTGGCTTCCACCTTAAATCACATCAATCAAAACAGTCAGTAAATCAATGAATGAATGAATCATATTTATTTCATGAAACCATGTTTTATCAGCAGTTGCATGTATTGTTGTGCTCAGATTGGAAAAAGGCCATATGTATTTTAAGTATGTTCAATAAAATTCATTATTTAATTCACTCATTCATTCATTCATTAAATTATCCATCCATCCGTTTATCCATCCATCCATCCATCCGTTTATCCATCCATCCATCCCATCCATCCATTAAATTATCCATCCATCCATCCCATCCATCCATTCAATTATCCATCCATCCGTTTATCCATCCATCCATCCCATCCATCCATTCAATTATCCATTCATCCATTCATCCATAAATCCGTTTATCCATCCATCCATCCATAAATCCGTTTATCCATCTATCATCCATCCATCCATCCACCCATCCATTCCATTCAATTATCCATCCATCCATTCATTCAATTATCCATCCATCCATTCATTCAATTATCCATCCATTCATCAATCCATTCATCCATCCATCCATCCAATTATCCATCCATCCATCCATCCATTCATTCAATTATACATCCATCCATTCATCATTCCATCCATTCATTTAATTATCCATCCATTCATCATTCCATCCATTCATTTAATTATCCATCCATCCATTCATTTAATTATCCATCCATTCATTCAATTATACATCCATCCATTCATCATTCCATCCATTCATTTAATTATACATCCATCCATTCATCATTCCATCCATTCATTTAATTATCCATCCATCCATTCATTCATCCATCCATTTATCCATCCATCCATTCATCCATCCATCCGTTTATCCATCCATCCGTATATCCATCCATCTGTTTATCCATCCATCCATTCATCCATCCATCTGTTTATCCATCCATCCATCCATTCATCCATCCATCCATTCATTCAGCAG